>NC_091755.1:49777484-49854984 GCF_043380555.1 Nothobranchius furzeri | reverse complement strand
TAAGGAGCACGTGCACGTGCACCCAAGTACGCGCTCACACAAGACTTACCGCTCAGGAGAAAAGCAGACACAGATTCTGCAGCATTCTGGGGGATTTCCTGTTAACCACGATCATTAGATGAAAAGAGGAGGAGGGCATTTTTTTCATGGAGGTGAGCGGCTCAGAGAGCCAGCGCGACATATCGGCAGGTGAGTGGCTGAGCCACGTGGAGGTTCGGCTGCCTCACCTGGAGACCAGTGCGGTGCAGCCATGTAGTACTTTGCTGACAACGTCACGTTTTTCAGCTCAACCATCAGCCACAGCTGATTCTACATAAATGTGGAGCAGAGTTTTTAACCTGAAAAAGGAGATAGAATTATGGTTTTGGGCTGAAATGTTAAATTTAGAGTAAGTTGCACTAAACTGCCACACTAAGAGAGACTATGTCTCTCACCTGGCCAGGGAAAGCCTTGGGATTCCCCCCGGAGAAGCTGGCCCAAGTGGCTGGGGAGAGGGAAGTCGGGGCCCCTCGCCTTGGGCTACTGTCCTCGCAATCCGACTCCGGATAAGCGGATGAAAATGGATGGATGGATGGATGGATGGATGTCTGAATAAAAGCACATTCAATCAATATTATATTTTTAATGAGGTGGGTCGGGGCGGCGTGGGTTGTAAAAATAGACCAAGTGATGCGGGGCGGTTTGATGCGAGTCAGACGTTACCAAATCTGCTGTACCCGCGGGTTGGAAAAAAAACCCTAACCCGCGCATCACTAATGGGTGCACAAAAATATTCACTGTTCATGAGTGTCACTGTTGCATCATGCTTGCTTCAGAATTTTTGAAAAGTAAACTTTTATTTTAACCTGACCAATCGTTCACTTTTTATAGGTCCCTTACATATAACACTGATAACGTTGTGTGTGTGGTTTCCTCTCATATGAGACCTTTGCTTCATGAAAATGTCGGTTTGTAGCTTTCCAAATCCCACCTTAATACTGGAGGGCAAAAATACGAACAGCAAATCTTCTAAAATGCTTCTTTGCCAGGAGACAAAGAAAAATAATTTGAGAGGGTTGCACAGCTCTAAACATTGTGTTGGCTCCAAGTGGTAATAATTGAAATGACATTGTCACTACGCCACAATGTTCAGACTGCAGACCTTGTGAGTGGACAACTGTCTTGGTCCATCTTAAAATATTCATGAATAGCAGAACTGCTGGCCCAGTCCTGCCACAACACTTTAGGGGCAGCTGTATTACAACATGGCTGACTTGCAATAACACCAATGTCTCAACTGAGACCCCCGACTAATGCTTGAGATCTGGACATCCTTAATTTAGATAGTTGATGTTGATGCACCATGGCTCTTGTGCAGGTCCTGCAGCCACCACAGCAAAGACCAAACGTGTGTCTGCCTTTAAAGGTGCAATAGGAGACGTTAAAGCAAGCTGATAATAGAAAACCCAACCCCTTTTCTTCAGGCACCCCCCAGTAAAACACTACGCCTGCTCCAGAGGATTCAGTTTAAGGTTTTCTGTTTTTGGCTAGCCTAAAAATCTAGAAAGACTGTAGCAGGAGGAAAAAGGATTACATCGGCAAATGTTGCAAATTTTTTTCATTTTCAAATGCCAAAAAAGAAGCAGACCCCCCCCCCCCCCCCCCCCCACACACACACACACACACACACACACACACACACATCAACTGTCTTGTGGTTTCCAGAGCGCCGTAAAAATCTTGCTTCATCTGGCCATTGAACGCTGCTTCTACTTCACACAGATGCTTTCCCCGTCCTCTGAATAGATTAGATTACAGCAGACTCTGACAGAATAAAACGTTTAACATAATTTGGCAACCTTTTCCGTGACTGATCAGTGATGTCACCATCAGCAAAGTCCTGATAGGGCCAATTTTGCAACATAACAGCTGACAGGACCAAGGCCTCACGCCGTCACCTTCCCCAACAAGATTCCCCAGAACTTTTACTTTTGGTTGGATGAGGGATTTCCAGGATTGTATATTTCTGACAGTTAGGGTTAGTTTTAAGGTTAGAAAATAGTTTTGGCAAAACTGTTAATTTGTTGGTTGGAAACGGAGCATTTCAAGCTATTTTGCAAAGAAAAAAAATACTTTGAAAAAAACATCATCCATTCCACTTTTAAGACACAGAGTTAAGGAAATATATACTGTAAATATAAAACAACTAATTAAATTAAATCAAATTTCTCAGTGTGGAGTGTGTCGAGTTTGGTGGCAGGAGAATCTCGTCTCTGCTTTTTGTGGATGATGTGGTCCTCCTAGCTTCATCCAGCTCTGACCTTCAGCTCTTACAGGGTAGGTTCGTGGCTGAGTGTGAAGCGGCTGGGATGAGGATCAGCACCTCCAAATCTGAGACCATGGTTCTCGACAGGAAAAGGGTAGCTAGCCAACTCCGGGTCGGGAGAGTGGTCCTACCTCAAGTGGAGGAGTTAAAGTATCTTGGGGTCTTGTTCACGAGTGAGGGTAGGAGGGATCGGGAGATCGACAGGCGGATTGGTTCGGCGTCTGCAGTGATGCGGACGCTGAGCCGATCTGTCGTGGTGAAGAGGGAGCTGAGCCAGAAAGCCAGGTTCTCGATTTACCGGTCGATCTACGTCCCAATCCTCACCTATGGTCATGAGCTTTGGGTACTGACCGAAATAACGAGATCACGGATACAAGCGGCCGAAATGAGTTTCCTCCGTAGGGTGGCTGGGCTCAGCCTTAGAGATAGGGTGAGGAGCTCGGACATTCGGGAGGGACTCGGAGTAGAACCGCTGCTCCTCCGGATCGAAAGGAGTCGAGGTGGTTTGGGCATCTGGCCAGAATGCCTCCTGGACGCCTCCCTGGGGAGGTGTTTCGGGCATGTCCTGCCGGCAGGAGGCCCCCGGGTCGGCCCAGGACACGTTGGAGAGGTTACATCTCCAATCTGGTCCGGGTACGCCTTGGGTCCTGCCGGAGGAGCTGGTGGAGGTGGCCAGGGAGAGGAAGGTCTGGAGCTCCCTAGTTGGGATGCTGCCCCCACGACCCGGACCCGGATAAGCGGTGGAAGACAACAACGACGACAAATTTCTCAGTGCATGTCACAAAGCTGATCCTACAACCTAAAATGTGTGAGTATGTTTATGTGTGTGTATATATAGTATAATAGAGTATATAATTGCATATATCTTATTCCACATCTATTCTTTCCATACATTTTTGGGATCAAATACATTTTTTTCCTCAGTATTAACTTTAAGGCTCAGACTATGCACTGAAAAAAGTCTACAAGTAAGTGTCTTCAAGCTGTGTTCTTCTCTAATTACAAATCAATCACTATAAAAATCTTTCACAGAGGAGTCCTATCGTTTGCAACCTCCAGCTGATGGCACCGTTCTCATTACCGTCCCCAAGGTGGATTCCATTAATGGATACTCGTGAAAACAACAATTAATCACTTGTAAATTATGGGTGGTTTGTGATGAATGTGAATAATTGTTCCCATGAGGAAGGCGGGGTGGTGTGGGGGGATTTTCAGAGGAAAGACGCACCAAAAGTAATCAAATTTAAAGTTGCTTTAGATGTTTTTGTTAGGTTAGCCATTTTCAGACTGGCTCCAGAAGCGCTGGCTGCTGAGAGAAGGGTAAATTCACATATCTGACCAAAGCGATGAGAAAGTGTTTATTCTACAAATGAACCGGCTCTATGTTCCAGCTCACAGGGAGAAATAAGAGCTGGCTTCCGTTTTAAAGCTGCTTATTTTTGAGCCAAAGGAGCTGTGACTCCCATCACGGTATTGTTGAGGAGCCAAGCTAAACTGGCTCTTACAGGTGTGCTGGAAATAGCCAGAATTCCTGTTGCTAATAAGAAATCTGGCTAAAAGCAAAATAAATTGGATCGAATATTTACTGAGGGAACAAATTACTTATCCACTAACTCTGACAGAAGCACACACACTCATACGCTCGCTTCAGAATCATCAGTTAGCTTTTAATGCAAAGTTTTGCAGAATTTAAAGCTCAAGCAGTACCCCATACTCCACAGCGGTGGGGATAGCAGCTTTAAGGGAACAGTGTTTTTGACCTAATTGACTTTATTCTGTAATTGTAATCTACTTAGTTACTGTCTTCTTTCGCCATAACACCGTTTCCGTTATTGATGAGAAAATGTGTGTGTTATTATAATTCAGCTGTGATGTGTGACATCATCTGACCGGGAGCGAAAGGGGCAGAAGTTTACTTTCAAGTGCATCAGGCCAGTTAGGAACAAGGAAAATGTAAAAATGGTAAATGCCTTGTATTTGAAATAGCACCTTCTAGAGTCCTGGAACCCCTCAAGGCGCTTTACAACACAGTCAGTCATTCACCCATTCACACACACATTCACACACTGGTGGGGATGAGCTACGATGTAGCCACAGCTGCCCTGGGGCGCACTGACAGAGGCGAGGCTGCCGAGCACAGGCGCCACCGGTCCCTCCAACCACCACCAGCAGGCAACGTGGGTTAAGCGTCTTGCCCAAGGACACAAAGACAGCGACAGACTGAGCGGGGCTCGAACCTGCAACCTTCCGATTACGGGGCGAGCACTTACCTCCTGCGCCACCGTCGCCCAATCAATCATTATGGCTGCAGATTCACGCCTGCAGCAGCAAAACTGCAGCTGTACCCTTCTTGACGTGAATCCCCATGTAAGGAAGGTCCGCCCACCTGTTCACCGCTCAGACATCAGATCATTAATTCCTCGTTCCCCCTTCCTAGATCATCCCACTGGAACCCGTCAGCATTCCTGATCATTTCTGTAGCCCCACACTGACTGCATCAGTCTCAGACATCGCCATGTGTTACTAAAACTAACTGTGGCTTTACCGCCCAGATTCAGCAGAGTCGGAGTCAAGTTAGTGAATTAGATCAGATCAGATTTTTGCCTGTTCTAGTGTCACGTTTAAGGATTGTTTATAGACACGTATGCTTTTACTAGATTATGAGTAAAATAAATGCTACCAAAAAATTAGGCCGAGGGACCATTTAAAGGCTCAGAAAAACTTTGCAGGTGTTTTATTTGTAATTATAAATGTTAATAGATTGATATCTTGCTTCATATCACACAGAGACATTTGAATCATTTATATTAGTGTCATGTTTCCTGTTTGTTCTTCCTCCTGTTGGTTGCTCATTTGTTTCAATTATTCAGTTTTATAAAAGACAACTGAAAACACATTTTCTTATGTTTAAGTTTAATTAGTGTAATTACACAGGCGCCCCGCCGGGACAGACGAGTTGGACAAATCATGGACTCCTGGAAACAGTGGAGCTTGATTTGTTTATCTCAGCTGTCTGTGGAGGACTCTGAAGACGTGTGGATATTCATGGTATTGGTGTCAGCTTTCCTGCTCATTGGCCTTGGAGGCTACCTGGCTTACCGGAAAATTAACAAGCTGTCGAGGAATATTGGCCTGATCCAGGAGCTCAGAGATGGTTTGCACGGCGCTGTGAATTTACAGACTCACATAATTGTCGAGATGAATCGTAATATTGGGACTTTGGCCGAGATTCATTCATTGGCACAAAGATGGATGCCATCAAGGAAAGAGTGGACAAATCAGCACGGATTGGGATAGTTTAATGTCCATTATTGGGATTTTGAGAGCAGGGTTGCAGAGCGGAGATGGAGAAAGAACAAAACAACTATAAATCATCAAATATATACAGAGCTACTTAAATCATATAATAACGCAGTGAGAAATTCAAGACACGCATAACTTTCCAAACTCATTCTAGACAATAAAAACAATCCCAGAATACTTTTTTCCACCATAAACAACATTTTAAACTGTACCTCCAATTCACTTCAGAAAACACCCTCAAATGCACTCTGTGAGGAGTTTGCAGCCCACTTCAGAGGGAAGGTAGACACCATCAGACGGAATATTTTATCCTCCATAAGTAATAAGGTTTTAGATAAATCTGAATGTGTGTCTATACCAGAGGAAACACTGAACAGTTTTGTCCTGGTAGAAGCTGAGACTCTTGATAAAGTTTTCTCCTCAGTGAGACCCACCACATGTGTTCTGGACCCAATTCCAACTTCGTTCTTTAAACAATTTTATGGATCTTTTAGTGATGAGATTTTAACCTTCATGAATTGCTCCCTTCAGACGAGGGTCTTTCCTGCTGCCTTTAAAAGGGCTGTGGTGAGGCCCCTGTTGAAGAAGAGCAATTTAGATTTTAATGAATTAAACAATTATCGACCGGTATCCAACTTACCATTTTTAAGCAAAATTTTAGAAAAGTTGGTTTTAAATCAACTAAATGATTTTATAAACACTAATAATGTCCTAGAGAAATTTCAGTCTGGTTTTAGGGTGAACCACAGCACCGAGACAGCCCTTCTGAAGATTTTAAATGATTTTAGAGTAAATTATGATAAACAGAAGTTGACAGTGTTGGTTCTACTGGATCTAAGTGCTGCCTTTGATACAGTAGACCACACTATTCTTTTAACTCGTTTACAACAGATCGGCCTCTTTGGTGCTGTACATAGATGGTTCACATCCTACCTCACAGACAGGACTTTCATGGTGAGTTTGGATACCTGTTCCTCTAGGGTCCATGGGATTACATGTGGTGTGCCCCAGGGTTCAATTTTAGGCCCAGTGCTTTTTAATCTTTATATGCTCCCTCTTGGCGGAGTCATCAGGAGACACGGGGTCAACTTTCACAGTTATGCTGATGATACACAGTTGTACATCTCCGTGTCTCCGGATGACTCTCGGTCAATGGATGCACTTTTTAACTGTATTTTAGACATCGAATCCTGGATGGCAGAGAACTTTCTCCAGCTCAACCAGGACAAAACTGAAGTTTTAGTCATTGGTCCTGAGGCCCAGAGAGAGAAGCTTTTACCGAAATTACAATCTCTGTCTTTTAATCCATCTTCACAAGTGAAGAACTTGGGTGTGATTTTTGACTCTGAGCTGACTTTTATCCCACACATTAAAAATATCACAAAAATAGGTTTTTATCATCTAAAGAACATCGCCAGAGTCCGCCCCATTCTCTCTCGGGCCAATACGGAGACGCTGATGCATGCTTTTATCACCAGTAGAATAGACTACTGTAATGCCCTGCTTTCTGGTCTTCCTAAAAAGAGCATCTCAGGCTTACAACTTCTACAAAATTCGGCAGCACGTGTCCTGATGAAGACCAGGAGGCGGGAGCACATGACACCAGTTTTAGAATCATTGCATTGGCTCCCCGTATGTTTCAGGATCAATTTTAAGGTTCTTCTAATGGTTTTTAAGTGTCTTAATGGTCTTGGGCCTTCTTATCTATCAGAACTGCTTTTACAATATGAACCCTCGCGGACTCTGCGCTCCTCTGGCAGGCGTCTCCTGGTCATCCCTAAAGTCAGGACACAAACTCACGGCGAGGCGTCCTTCCAGTGTTATGGCCCTCGCCTCTGGAACGAGCTGCCAGAGGACCTCCGGGCCGCAGAGAACGTTCATGTTTTTAAGTCAAGACTCAAGACCCGTCTTTTTAGGTTAGCTTTTATCTAAATATTTACTACAGTTTTATTTCTCGTTTTACATGATTATATTTTATTACTTGCTTTGCATGTTCTATATGATTATATTTTAGCACAGTTTTATTATTTAAATTATTATTTTACTGTCTATATGATTTTATTTATTACTTATTTTCTAATTGTTGTCATTTATATTAGCTCTTTTATTACATTTTTACTCATTTTAATCCAGTGTTTCCTCTGTGGGGGCCCTCTGCCCCGGGAGCGGTGGTCGACTGTAGCTTCTTGGGCGCTCTACAGGTGGGGGTCTATGCTCCCCCTCCACTGAGCGCCCTGAGTTAGTGTGGAAGACCTGATGCTGCCGGGACAGACGGCTCCTCTGATGGCGTTTCCTTGCGTTACCATACTTGGCTCATCTGGACTGAGCCTAATATAATTTTTACTCGTGTGTGTGTGTGTGTGAGTCTGTGTGTGTGTGCGTGTGATTGCATATGTTTGTTAATGTTTTTAACCTGTTATGGGAATCTGGGGTCATTTTGTAAAGCACTTTGAATAACACTTTGTTTGAAAAGCGCTTTAGAAATAAAATTTGATTGATTGATTGATTGAGGACCAACAATCTGTAAGACAGAGAGGAAATTATCTCTGGCTGGCCCCAAAACAATTTCTAATCGGAATCTGGCGCCCTTGAGCCTGCAAGGCTCCAACGAAAACTCCCCCCTCAGAAGATATGTGGAATGTGCTGTCGCTATGGCAACTCAACTGTGTTTCCTATCCCAGCCTGGACGGGACTGCGGGAAGGCCACTGAAACGTTCCAGGGTCACTACTACCCTCAAACCCTCAATGCTCCTCCCCCTATCCACACTGAGGTGACATGCGCTGCTTATCGTGGCTGCAGGACCTGAAGTGGGGATAGACCAGACCCACCACCCCTCCTAGTGGACACTTATGTTGTGTTGTCTGAAGTCTGTTGCATATCTGTCTGAGGTGTTTTTTTTTTTTGCATAGCAAAGCTGCCCTCCTGGTGGAGGGTAACTTTGAAGTGCCTTTTTTTCCTCCACCTGAACCAATCCTCATGTAACCCTCTTAGCTCTATTAAGGTAGCGCGACTCGGGTTGCGAATGACCACAGTCACCAATTCTTGTCATGTGTCTTGCCCATGTATGCCTGATCTCTGAATTGTGTGTACTGAAACTCTAATTTCCCTCTGGGATTAATAAAGTATCTTTGATTAATTTATATTTTAGTATGGTAGTAATTTATAGTAAATGATGTATGTTCCATTAAGAGGAGATCCCATTTTTCTTGCATATTTTTATGGAAAAAAAAAAGTGATGAAAGACTCACTTTTTCTGGTAATTAGTTACTTTTATAATCTTGTAACTCAGTCACAATCTCTGTTACTTTTTTAACACAGTGATTAGTAACTATAACTAATTTTTTAGAGCTACTTTCCCCACACTGACCACCACACAGACTCGGTTAGTTAGTTGCAGCTGTAGCCATAAAAGGGAGCACATCAGGTTCTGGTTCACAGGTTTGTAAAATCAACAACCTCTGAGGTCTATTTCCAGCTGAAACCAGTGCAGCACCAGCACAGGTGGTGATGACCACCTGGCAGCGAATTTCAACACCTCCTGGGACACTTCAGAGGACCACAGAGCTACAGCCCAGACAGTCAAAGAAAACAGACGAGTGCATCCGTCTGCTCCCAAAGGCTCAACTAAAACACACCGTGTTAAACCAGGTTAAGTTATGCAGGTAAGTCAGAGGAAGCTACACTTTTTATGCAAATAAAAAGGAACAGTGGTAGATTCAGTTGTGGCTGATGACCTCCCCAACTTCCTATCTCTCTTATGTCCCAGCATTCCTCTCCTGAAAAAGGAGGGTCATATCCGACACTGTAGATAAAGCAGGGCTCCGCTCTAAGAGTTTAAATGATCTCTCATTCGTTCATTTCTGAAAAAGAAAATAGTTTTAGGCCACTAATCACCAAAAATAACATACAGTGGTAAGCTGAAGTAAGCTGTCTACAGTAATAGTCATTACCGGCTTATCACACTTTGGTTTACCAGAATAAAGGCTCAGAGAGGAAAAGCAGCTCAATTTGTTGTGATGCAGCAGACTGGTCAGGGCTCACTTCCTCTGATCTATTATAATAGATGAGGCCGTTTAAACTTGGTGAATCTACACTCACAGATTTGGTTAAATGGCTTTCATTTCATTGTTTCCCACAGCAGCCTACGATAAATATAGCACAAATTACAGGTAGGGAGGGAATTTGTTTCATTCTGTCTGGCTGAGGGGATCATTTGTGTGCATCATTTCTGCTAAAATAAGCGAACAAAAATCACCAGAACCAAAAAGAAAAGAAAAAAACGAGAGTGCCAGAATTTGCACACTGGGACAACAGAAGGGATGTTAGGGACTTACGAGAGGGTCCTCTCCAGCCGTCCTCCTGCAGAGCCAATTATCTCTCCAAGAGTACAGAAGGTCTGGCCCAGAAAGTCCTAGAAGGTAGGAAAGATGAAAAAAAGGACCTTAAATGCGTGGTAAGGCTGGGAAATCCACACATATATATTATAATAACATTATTTATGTATGTATTCATAGTGTATATCCATCCATCCATCCATTTTCATTCACTTATGTTTATGTTATGTTTATTTATTTGGCAGACGCTTTTATCCAAAGCGACTTACAATTTATAACCTATAGGGCATGTTGTGATCTGTGGGGGAAACCGGAGTACCCGGAGGAAACCCACGCATGCATGGGGAGAACACGCAACTCTCCACGCAGGAAGGCCGCAGCTGAGTTTTGAACCTGCAATCTTCGTGCTGCGAGGCAACAGTGCTAACCACTGTGCCACCATGCAGCTTATCCGGAGTCGGGTCGCGGGGGCAGTAGCCTAAGTTGAGAGGCCCAGACTTCCCTCTCCCCAGCCACTTGGGCCAGCTCCTCCGGGGAAATCCCAAGGTGTTCCCTGGCCAGGTGAGAGACGTAGTCCCTCCACCACTTCCTGGGTCTCCCTTTAGGTCTCCTCCCGGTTGAACGTGCCCAGAAAACCTCACCCGGGAGGCGTCCAGGCGGCATCCTGACCAGATGCCCGAGCCACCTCAACTGGCTCCTCTCGATGTGGAGGAGCAGCGGGTCTACTCCGAGCCCCTCCTGAATGACCGAGCTTCTCACCCTTTCGGGAGAGCCCAGCCTCTTTTTGGAGAAAACTCATTGACCATAGGTGAGGGTAGGAACGTAGATCGACTGGTAAATCGAGAGCTTCGCCTTCTGACAGTGTATATATTAACCTAATTATTATTACAATGTCTAAATGACCAGCAGACTGTAATAAATTATTTAATACTGTAATAAGCTACTGTTAGACGACATAACCCACCCAATAATACCACACACTAAAGATAAGATGGTCAACAGTAATTACAAACAGGTGTAAAATTGCTGTGGATGGAGTCAGAGATACTGAAGTCATTAAAGTTCAATCTCATCTCATTGAATGGCGATTTTAAATTAAGCATTAACTTTACGGTTTAACTCCATCACTTGGATGTAGGCACGCATTAACCCAAGGTGGAGTTTCAGATGCCACCGGAAAGCTGCATAATTCTGCTGCTTGTTAACAGATTCTGCTACTAGAGGACATGCCCTTCAGAGTGAGAGGAAAAGCTTCATTTTCATTAAAGCGGAGGTATTAACCTTACAAAAACACCACAGAAGAAAAACACGTGGCCGCATGAAAAGCTGAGTTGACGTAGCGTGATAAAACAGAAAGCACATCAATAAGAGATGATGCTTGTGGTGTGTGGGCAGCAGGCCTACTGTAGGTGTGAATCCTGTAAACGGATGATGTGTGTGGCTTCTGGAAATGACCTGACATGCACGATCCGCATTTTGGATTGAAACAACAAAAGCTGTGTTTGCTTTGAAGCGGGGTTCTGGAAGTTGCTTTTTTTTACCTGAGGCTATGAGACAATGCAGACAGACAAATGTGGTACAACACAGTGAAGGGGAAGCTTCCCAGGTGCTTGTGCTTGTCCATGATTAGACAAATAGGATGGAAGAATGGGAGAAAACACAATAAAAATCACAAAAATCACAAGTGTCATCTAGAGATGAAAACATGAAATAGAGATAGAGTAATACGATGAGTCATGATGTGGAAAATCGGAACGTGAACGCACTCACCTTCTGCTCCCCCGGAGATTTAGTTTGGTTTGGGATGAAAAGAATAACAAAAACATCACGATTGGAAATCCTGAACCAATTTCATTCAAGCTGAATCACAAAGATCTCCTTTACTACAGTGAATCATTCAAAGGTTACTAAAAATTGTTATCACTGAGTCAAATCTCACTTGACAAGAAAGTACTTACGTGTTTGGATATGTTACAGCTTCTGGAGTCCACATTGTACCTGCAACAAACAACTCTAACGCTCAAGGACACTCAGAGGCAACAAACAGTGCATCAGCAGCTGGATTATGTATTCATTATTATTGTTTCACAGTAACAACTACAACATAATGAATTATACTCAGAGCGTAGGCAGAAAATACGTTAAAGATACTCACACATCAAACCGTAAATTCTGTTTCTCCTCAAAGAAGAAATCCAGGACAAATTTCCGCACAAAGTCTGGATTACGAGTGTTATCGATGACCTCTGTCCTGCCAAACTGTCAAAAATAAAGAAAACCAAAACAGTATCACAAAAACCTGCATGAATTATAGTTAAAATGTAACCTGTTGTGGATGAATGTCCAATTATTTCTTTTTTGGAGGTTTAGAAGTCAAGTTAACTCATGTTTTGAGTACACTCGCAGTGGTCTCTAATAGGAATAAGTGGCTTATGAATTGTACACTGGAGAAAAAAAGCTCAGATGTGCCCGTTTGAGGATATAAAAGTCAGCTGGAGGAGAAAGCAGCAGACGGCAGGATTTGGATTCTTATTTCCTGATATTTGGACATCTCTCCTCTGATTGGCTAACTCTGCCACAGATTGTTTTCCCTGCAACGTTGATGTTTTATTTCCACAAGTAACACAAGCCTGTAGAGGTGGTGGAGTTGATAATGCTAATGGTTAGCTTCTTCTAGTAGATGCATTCTCTGATGTTTGCTGGACGCTAAACCAACAACAGCCTTCCTTGGCCTGATGATCCAACATGGATGAGTCCATGAATGATGAGTGACAGCGTGACGTAGAGCTGTCGGGATTATTTAAACCGAGCGTGTTTCCGTCTATCGTCTATCAGAAGCTAATGCAGGAAACAGGGATAGAGCACTGTTTTGTATGTGAACTTGGTCTGCAAGACAATAAAAAATAACCCAAAATTGAAATAAATCACTTGCTAACGACCCTTTGTGATATAAGTTTCATAAAATGTGACCACACTGCCTCATGCAGGGATGTTAAACCATCCTTCTCTAGAGAAATCTGATTGGTACATCAGAGCCATCAAAATCTCCCCTGTGTACCCATCACTGCCCACTCCCACCTCCTCTCCTCAGCCAGAGCTTCTCTCTCTATCACCCAGACAATCACACCTGTAATCCAACCCAGTGAACTGCTGGCCTTGCCTCCGTGGTGTGGCCCAACAGCACCGTGTAATGAGCAATTGACTCTGGCACTGCCTCAGCACAGCCTCAATACCTTGACTCGTGTCTTCAGAGGCCAGCACACATAATCCATGCTATCAATTGTGTCCCCAGCCTATCTATTACCAAGGCCCAGTGTATTGGGCTTGAGAAATACCCGCCATATCGACCCGGCAGGAAAATCCCTTGGTATTTTTTCCTCGTTTTTCTATTTTTGGCATTAAAGGCCTTTCTAATTTTAGTGGCATGATTGGTTAATAGGTGCTAGGGTGTTGCAGGTGGAGGTTAGGGAACATATTGTTACTGGGGTTGTCGTTGCCCTCAAGGGCCACTATCCTGCAGATGTTCCCTTGCACTAACACTCAGGATTTGAATAAATTACTTCTACAAAACTTGAGGGCATTCTGAAAAATAATTTAGGGGCTGATTCAGATGTATTATTGAACAAACAGGCTCACACACGCTGGTTAGGGGCCCTCGAGGTCCTGGGTTGGACACCAGTGTTCTAGGATGTTGATAAAAATGTTAGATTCATGAGTTGTGCATATTAAGTGAGTGTATTATGAGTTTTATTATACTTTTCAGTACTGCACAAAAGTCTTAAAACGCGCCTGATTCCTTTAGAGCGTTCTTCCAAGGAGAGAAACTTCCTTGTGATTTTTCAAGTTTTTTCATCCAGTTTTCTGAAGAGTTTTTTCAAACTTTGACTGCTTCGTCCGCTTTCCCTGTCGCTGTACTTGACCGTGACAGCAAACTGTGCAGTATATACCTAGAAAACTAGAGAGAAACTTGACAAGTGGAGAACCAAAGATGAAATTTCAGAGGATCTACGGGTTTTTGAATGGGGAAGGAAAAAAGGAAAAATATCCTGCAAAGACCTGACACAGGACCTGGCAGATGCATCTTCCTTCTGTCAGGTTTTCTGCTAATAGCTCCTCGGGGATTGCCTTGTTGGCATTAAATACTATTTTATGTCCAACTGATGTATTTAGTTAAAGAAATAAGAACAAATTGTGTCTTTGTGACAGGCTGCTTGTAACACAGAGCCTAGAGATCCAATTTAAAAATGCTAAACTGTTATGTGTCGACACAATGCTGCTTCATCCCTTTAAGTTAGACGACGTTTTTATGCCTGAATGATTTTTAGGTCAACCTTAAGTGGATTAACGAGCAAAAAAATGGAAAAGCAAACCATTCCTCTGAAAATAGTTTGAAAATGAAGCCCATGTTTAAAAGAAAAGCTAAAATAAATAAATAAATATACTGGCTGGTGAAGTCTGGAGATCCATTACTGAGCAAGACTACATTCATAGACTTAAAGAAACTTTGGCTTCTTGGAGGTAAAATATAATAAAATGACAGGTGAGAGAATATTTTTTCCACAATTTTCCATTCTCCCCACTTCATCTTTTTCCCTGTACTTCAGTAAACCAACATTAGTTAGGATGTGTGTAAAGATTTGCAGGTTCTAAATGTTATATTAAGTCCTGTTCAACTGAAGATGAAGATGTGATTCAATTGCAACACATGTTGTAAAACGTCATGTTTTAAAATTCACTAAATCCTGTTTGGTGGAGGAAGTGACCATGCTCCCTCAAAAAGAAAAGCACCCAAGATTACTCCAATAAACTATCCATCCATCCATCCGTCCATCCATCCATCCATCCATCCATCCATCCATCCATCCATCCATCCATCCATCCATCCATCCGTCCGTCCGTCCGTCCGTCCATCCGTCCGTCCGTCCGTCCAAGTCAAGAGGCCCAACTTCCCTCTCCCTAGCCACTTCGGCCAGCTCTTCCGGGGGAATCCCAAGACGTTCCCAGGCCAGCTGAGAGACATCCCCCCAACATGTCCTGGGTCTTCCTTTAGGCCTCCTCCCGGTTGGACATGCCCGGAAAACCTCACCAGGGAGGTGTCCAGGAGGCATCCTGACCAGATGCCCGAGCCACTTCAACTAGCTCCTCTCGATGTGGAGGAGCAGCCCACCCATCCATTTCTCTATTCAAATGAAAACCCTCCAGATCGTGTTGAGCTGCGCTGAATAGGCACCAGTGGAAAAGGGCCTAATTTCAGTGGACAACCACCAAATATAACAAACTGTCACTCATCAGAACTGTAGAGTATCAAATTGAAGGGGTCCCAACAAGGACAGAAGGGGGGGAAACAGATGGTACCAAAAGAAGAACATCAAATCTTTTGGTTGCTCTAACTTCACCCTCTCAGGCTCAAAACAAGTTTTGATAAAAGGACGAACAACCAAGTCCTTCAGGGGTACTTCTGAGTTGAAAATGCTCATGAAATCCGTACGTGGAGTAACCAGGTAGGTAGGTTTTAACGTTGCAAATCTGCAACGCCTGCCTCCAGAGGGTTCATTTGTTTTCAGGCATTCAGGAAATTGAAAATCGAGAAATGGGATGGAAGAATGTTGGCATTCCACACACATCTGGACATTTTGAGAAAGGATTTAATCCAAGCATGATATAAATCCTAAACTCAACAACACTCTAAGACAAAAGCCAGTTCTTCCTGAGGACAGAACTCCCAAACACGAATTGAGATCCAGCATTTGATCTGCAATTCGCTGCATGAAGGAATGTTCTGAAACCAAACCGCAGCTGCTCAAGCAGAAGACACAAAAGAGTCAGCCCATCAGGTCCAGACTCCACCGTCCATCGGCATCTCAAAGACAAGGAACAGTCTTTAGATGGAATACAGACAGTTGGTTTGAAAGAGGAAAATCCTTTTGGATGTGAGGTGAGACATCTTCACGTAACAAGAGAATTATTTTGAAGAGGAGAGCAGTCCTCCTACAGCAGGGCAATGCGATTCCAGGCCTCAAGGGCCGGTATCCAGCACGTTTTAGTGGTTTCTCTGCCCCAACACACATGATTCAGTGGTATTTGGATAGTCCTGACCTGTAGGGTCTCTTGCAGAAGATGTCGGTATGACGAAAGACCATGGGGATTTTGAGCTGTATGATTTTGAGTCTGTGAGTGAAAACCTAAACTTGTTCAGTGAGACCGTGATCTGGTATCACTTCTTCTACCAAAAACAGAAGAGCAAATAACTGGGTTAGCACAGATTAGATACTCTGACCACATTTTCAAACAAAAATAGCTCCTGTAGAAAACTGAGGAAATAATTCTGCAGTTACAAAGAGGTGTGTGTGTCTGAGCAGGAACATATAAAAAACAGTACTTGTCCAATAGAGCTACAAGGCAATGGGGAGCCTAAGTCAGGTCCATCCGGTACGTTATTTTCTGATCGTGTTTGACATGAGCCATGCAACAAATGATGTTCGGGATTTTTAAAGACACGTTTTGACAGGTGGCAATGGTTAGTTTAGGTTTAGCTGTTGGAGGAGCTTATTGTTCATTTATTTAATAAAAAGTAACAACTGAAACCTTCAAAAGATCAATTTAAAATCAGTCTAAACAAATCAAATGAAATATCTTGTTCCGATTCATGGACCGATTTATTTAAATTGTATTAAAAAGAACTGATGAATGTCAATTAATGTAAACTAAGGAATCTTAGACCAAGTGTTCGTCCTATGAAGTCAATGAGGTTTTAGCCATGTTTCCATACAGGCCCATATGTGGCAGGTGGCAGCTTGTTTGCTTCGTTAATTGCAGCACAGTTCACGTTGTGTTTGTGATTAAAACCCGCAACATGGAACAGAAAGGTGTGAGGAAGAGCAGCAAAGCCTGAAATGACATATTATGGCTTATTTGTCAAAACAAAGGGACTTAATTTCACATGTCTTTGTGCAAATCAGTCAATATTAGGGTAGAAAAATGAGATATAAAACCATGAAAAAGAGAGAAGATGATGTTGAAGGACAAAACATTCAAAAGAATATCAAAAACCCCTTTTAAGAGCTTTTTTTCTTCTTTAAATCAAGATAAAATTCAATTTACCTGACATCATCAAATTATAAGGACCCTTTTACTTATTTATTCTTGACCCTCTGCTCTGAATTTACTCATTTGATTCAAGTATGTGGAGTTTTCAATTTACATAATGAAGTTTCCTTGTGGACTTAATCTCAGCAGAATCTTTAATATAATTTATACAGAGAGATTATTTCAAAATGGTTTAAAAAAGGTCAGGGAAAAATTACATAATATTGTCTACAGAAGATTGCTCAACTTACCTCTCTCCACTCTTTGGTTCCCACAGCCTGCACATATAACACAACCACTGGAAGGCAGAGAGAAAGAGGAGAGGTGTGAAAAAGGTAAAAAATAGAAAATGCTTTTAACTTCAGCGAGCTGCCTGTGTGGCTCTTGCATGTTGGCACCTGCAGCCTAAGACAGATATTAAGACACTTTGATCCACATCCAATTTCATTACAACAGTGTTGCTAGAAGCAAGTAAATGTTCTTATTAAAAACATTTCCAATGTCCCTTAAGAAAATAAAGGATTTTTCGTTTTGCTTAGACACTCTAAATAAGGCAAAAAGGCCCAAACTAAGGACGGGGAAAACAAATTAAACCTGATATCCCTGCAGAAAGCTGCAGGAGTCAGACGATTTTAGAAGAGTTGGTTTGCAAAAACTGAGAAAATTTGTGTTTACTCAAAATCAACAAACTTTATTCGTATCACCTGAAAATAATATTAAAAGATGCATTTTTTAAATTATTTATAATAATAATAATATATCTTCAGTCATGCTAAAAATGTGAAACATTTCCTGGAGCTGTGACCATTGTGACAAAGGCAATATGCATGTTTTCAGTTGGAATCAAACTGATTTGCTGTGTAAGACACTTTGTTTCTCACTTTTAAACATAGTCAGCTTACACAGGCTACTCGTGCAAAATGTTTTTATGTCATTTTGTAAGAATCCAAATTTGTCTTGCATTTCTTGCACTTTTTCTGATTTGCAGGAACTAAAATGGGAAGCGTTCCAGGTGCCTACAAATCCTGTGGACAATTAGAGGAATTTGTCCAGCAAGTCCAAAGTCACAACGGCTGACTCACATCAGGAACATTTATGGATTTCTGTTCTCAATTTGTCGCAGTCCAACAAAATTCTGATAATAAGTTTGTTGTACATCAAATGTGGCATATGACCAGAAAAATGCTTCCATTTTAAGGCAAATATCAGCGTTGACATTATGATATATTGCTTTAAAGGTGCATGAAGAAAGACTACCATCAAGTGGTCAAATTTGGGTACTGCAGTCTATGTTTCAAAACAAACAAATCCGCTTAGAACAGTTGCCAGTTAGAAGATTCTATGATGAGCAAAGCCTTGTCTGTCGCAGTCCTTGGGCAAGGCACTTGGTGGTGGAGGTGGCGCTATTGTACAGCAAACTAGCTTTTGTCAGTGCACCCCAGGGCAGGTGTAACTCATCACCACCAATGTGTAAAAGTATGTGTGTGTGGGTGTTGTAAAGCCCCTTGCAGGGGCTCTAGAGCTCTAGAAGGTGTCAAATAAAATACAGGCCATTCATCATAAATGCATTTCACTGTAATACTGAGTTTTTGGTAATTGAAAACGTAGCTTCAGATGTTTTTAGAGCCGACTATTTGATTACTCTGATTTCCCTCTGGGATTAATAAAGTATCTTTGATTTGATTGATTGATTGATTGTAATTCATTTTAGCATTGCTAGGTCAACGTTAGCTTATAGCATTCTTTACCCGATATCTGAATAAACTAAAAAGATGCTGTGGCTTCTTAGGGATATAAGGAATAGCTTCTGGGCAACTCCTGTTTACTGGCTTCCATTTTTTGCCAGAACACTCATACTTTCTGCCAATCGGTGTCGGATTACGAATGCTCATGCAGACATTGCTCACATATGATTGGCTCTGGAACCATGGAAGAAGTCCCTCCTCTGCCTTTCTAGAAGGAGAAAACCTGGCAATCCCCAGTGAAAGGAGAAGGGAATCCATTTCTGTGTAACCTTTTCTCTGTCGTGATGGAGTCCTTACACTGTTTTGTGGCTTTTCACAGAAAGGTTTGTGCATATTATACCTTTAAAAAGACAACCTACTGTAACTTTTATTTATTTATTCTTTTTTTTATCGTGTCCTGTCTGGCTGTGAAGCAAGCAGAATTGATGTCTGAATGCTGGTAACAAGCCTTACAGATTTACTCTCAGGTGGAGCATCAAAGCGTCTGCTTTTAATGTCACGCCTGATACTTAAAACTTTATTGTTGTTGTTTTTGAATGCTTTGTAATTCCGACCAGACATGGAGACAGAGGTGAAAGAGAAAGGAAAAGAAAAGGTGTGTGTGTGTGTGTGTGTGTGGGGGGGGGGGGGGGGGGTTCCACAAAAATAAACAATAATGAACAAGAGTCTGTTTCTAGACCTGCAGAAAAAGACAAAAAAAAGCAAACGGGCAAAAAAAGGGACACAACAACAATAGAACAAGATCAAGCTATCACTGCGTCAACTTGATGAAGAAATAAATAATCAACATTGTTTAACTGAAGAATCACGATAATAAATCACAGTGCATTAAGTGCCCACCATAGTCTTAAGACCTGTGTTAACATGCCCACAGTGATTAATATCAGTGCTTTATTTCCTTGTGATTTATTAGTTAAAAGTCCCTAACTAATATTGTTCTTGTGTGGACACATGCTACTTTGTAAACAACAACGCAAGGTAATAAAAAGCAGAGATTTATCCTAATTATAATCCAAAAGTGCATCTCCGAGTCATGTTTGGCTCAAAAAACATGTTTGTGCGTAAGTAAACAAAGAACACTCACATTGTATTTTTTGGGCAAGTTATTTGGTTTGTGTAGAGACACCACCGGCCCTAATACTCTAATGAACTTCAGATTGTCTAAACTGGCAAATGATTAAAACCAAATTTTCCCTCCTGATGAGCAATTAATGGAGGCGAGATAAGAGAGAAAGAGCAGCAGGCAGTGAATCTTATGGGCTTGGTGTTTAGACGAAAACAATCTTTTCTTTGTCACATTGTTAACCATGCGGAAAACAGAATATAGTGCTACTTAAATTGGATTTGTAAATCTGATTAGTACAAGCTAATCCGTTCGTGACTTGCATGTTAGCTTTTATTTGAACAGAGAAGAAGAAAAAGGTGGAGATGAATGAACATCAGTCCTAACCTGTAGCATAAAAAACGTGATGTTCTCAGAGTTTCAGCGGGCGAGGCCAACAGAGGAGTCAGATTAATCTGTGGTTAAGTCACATAAGTATCTGCAGAGTCCAAAGAACCTGACTGATTGCCTAGTTTATGGGAAGTGGCATAAAAGGAAGGAGCACATCTGGTCAGCCACATAGCGACTAAATGACAAAGCAATTCCACATCCCTCTGCAACCTAGATCCAGCTACGACATAAGAAAATAGTCTGGCAGCAGTACGGACACCGGGGGAACATGAATGATTCAGATCGGAGCACAAATCTTATTAAGTTCTAATGGACATCCACAGCTCAGCAGTATGAGAGAGCTACAGGAAGAGGACCAAATGCCACCAAACATGGACATGCAGCACATTTTAAGGGGCTCAATTTTTCAGAGATAAATCCCTTGAAGTGGCCCCCTGCTTTCCTCAAACTGCAGAACTCATTTGTCAAAATTTAAAAAAAGAGAAGAAATGTTGATTGGATGATTGGACCTGTGCTATATTTAAAATATGGAGAACTTAATGTTTAAATCAAATCCACCTTTCTCTCTTCACGAGTTCATCGTCTATATCGTTTATTCCTCAGTAGGAATGATCGTAGCAGGTGTCTATCTCCAGTAGGCTAGAGGTGGGGGACACCCTGGACAGGTCTCCAGTCCATCACAGTGACACACTGGACATGCTCTCAATCATAGGGATAACTGACCATCTCTAATTAACCCAACATTAGGGATGCACAATGTATCGGCATCAATATTGGTATCGGCAGATGTTAGTCATTTTTTAATGTATCGGTACTGGTCTGATATATAAAACTGGGCCGATATTAACAAGCAATATTTTTTCCATCTTGTTCCATTTGTTGATCTGTTTCAGAGTGTGATGGAGGTGGTGTGTATTCATTTAGTCATGTGACAGTGATTGTAATCATCTCAAAATCATAAAAGTGTGAGGTGTGTGTACATAAAGTAAATTCTGCTTTAATCATTTTAATTCTATACAACATCTGCTGCTTTTAGAAGCATTAATGTCAGTATATCAGTGTCGGCAAACATTGGTTATCGGCCATAACAGTGATGTTAATATCGGATATCGTTATCGGCCCAAAAATGACATATCGGTGCATTCCAACCCAACATGCATGTTTTTGTTCATTGGGACACAAAACTAGCCTAGAAATCTAGACAACCCATAACTATAGCAAAATACTTTGCTCCACAGCTCAGTCTAGTAGCAGGTCCAGCATTGGCCCATAAAGATTTATGTCTGACCAATCGGAATACACTATGCTAGTGGGGCAGGCTTAAAACCAGAGCTACAACGGAGAGAAAGAACAGACAGTTTGGGAAAGGCGTTTGTTTGAAACAGCTTTGGTATTGACTTTGGGCTATTTTGACTTGTTTTTCTTTTAGACAAAACCTCATAGAGGTACTTAAGTCATTTATTCAAAAAAATTATAATACCAGGAGAAAACCCACACATGTAGGGGAGAAGAGGCTAACATGCTAATGTTACTAGCAAGTTGCAATGAGAACATGCTAGTTTTTTTGCGTCCAAATTTGGGCTCTAAATATTTGACCTGTTGTCCACATTAGAGGCGTAAATCACTTGTTCGATCACAATACAATATTATATCGACACAGTGATTTGGTGTTTGCCGATATCTCAAATTTAGTCACAGTACCATTTTGATTTCGTTGGATTTAGATCCCCCGATCGATTTGAAACGGCAATACAAGTGACTGAATACAAGCTCTCTCTGGGGAGAGAATGTCTTCACTGACTGTTCTCTCACTGCTCGCTCTGACCACTAGCACCTTCACTAACACGCTCGGTGATGAGCAGGAACAGGTGGAAAACGGCGTGTCAGCTGAACTTCAAAGTTTCCATTTTAAAGTGAATTTGATTGATAGTTATTATATTGATTTTTGCATTTGGATCATGGATCACATAATCCATGTATCAATGTTAACCATGTTTGGTTACACTCCAAGTCTTTACGTACGATATTAACTAGCGATGCTCAATATTGACTTTTTGCCGATATTCGATAAAGTCTGACTCTATATGGATTTATGCTGTGTTCCCCTCTCATAAAAAAGAAAAACTAAAAAATTTTAGGTTACTAGCTTCACATATACATTCATGCTTAAATTCTCCCTATGCGTGACACTAAGATGTGTTTGTGCACTTTTTATTTTTCCTGTAAATTGCTGTTATAGTGATAAAACATTCATAAAGATCTTCAAAAAAGAAAAGCAAGCCTTGGGTGAAGGTTCTTGTTTTTGTTTTAGTCGTTTGCTAGCTGTCTAGCTACACATCGCTGAGAACAGCGCCTCAGGGGGCCAGTTTCTATTTCACAAATTGTTCCAAATAAACTAAAATATCTAAATAACTTTACTTCAGATCTTTTATATTTTGACAAAGAGGAGAAGTAGCTGAAGAATTTCATATATGACAGGTATATGGAATGTTAAAAGATTGAAAACCAATATTATACAATATATAATTTTAATGCCAATATTAGGAGTAGATCAAGCAGATCGATAATATTGGACATCTCTAAGATCAACATTTGAAACGTGTGTTGTTTGTACATTTCCAGGTTCTGCAGATGTACAGGAGACTTTTACAAATAGAGCAAAGTCAGTTTCACATTTTTACAGAAGCCATCAGTCCCTGCCAAATAATGACTGTTGTTGCTGGTTGGCAGAACCTGTTTCTTAAAAAAAAAGGCCAGTTTCCTTTTGAAGTGTTTTTCTTCAGATATTCACCCATAAAACCTATAGAAATAACATGAAGGGTGACCTATAGAGCTGGTTTACTCATAAACCACTAGGTGTCTGTTCTGTTCTGCCTCCCCTAATGGGGAATCTATCTTCTCTACATTAAAGCATTTAAGTGTCCCACGTTAGAAGTCACCACCAGCTCAGTTTTTGTGCTTTAGTTCCTACTTTATCAACACATTCTCACTCCCAGTGCGTCAAAAACAAACTTTTGGTCAGCCACCCTCGGCGTCCGAACCCTGACGCCAAAAGTGCCCTTTTTCGTCACTTATGCGCGGAAAGGGGTTTTTCTCTTTTCTGACTGCAGATCCCAATGCAGCGTAAAACTGATGTGATGAGATATCTGCTGATGTTGCACCGAACCAGCTCATTTAACCGCACCTAAACCTTAACGTTTTACTATTTATAACCTTCCCCTCTCCCTCATCCTAACCTTAACCCTCTTGCTACCTAAACGTTACTCTCACTGTGATCAAGTGTTTGTTTCCCATGCATTCTGACTGTGAATTTTCGTATTTGCCGCCAAAGGGGAACGTTACAAATACCCTCTACTTTTAACCTCCACCTTGGTAGTTGAAACCTCCTCCTCGCGTTGCCTCGGTCCAAACCCGACCAATGATGAGGCGGCTCCCGCCGTTGACTTCATAGAGCCGGCTTTTAGAGCGACCGACACATCACTAACGTGTTAGCTAGCAAGATGGTTAAGGTTAGGATAGGGGGTGAGGGGAAGGTTAAATAAGAGGATAAGGTTAGGGTGAGGTACAATGAGCTTGTTTGGTGCCCTGGCTATGGACATCCCATCACGTCAGTTTTATGTTGCATTGGGATCTGCAGTCAGAAATGGGAAAAAAAATCTTTTTGCACATAATTGAAGAAAAAGGGCACTTTTGGCGTCAGGGGTCTGAGGCGGAGGGTGGCTGACCAAGCGTTTGTTTTTGACGCCCTGGGAGTGAGAATGTGTTGACTTTATTCATCCAAACTCAAACATATTGCATTGTGGCATTTTAATTTTGCATCAGTAGCATTAAAATGGCTGAATTCACTGGACACACCTACTTGTTTGTCAAACACCCAATAAAGTACATCAGTGTTGGAATAATAGTCAGAAAAGTTAGTGTTGCTTTGATTTTGTGGTTAGGTTTGCTTCAGTGTTGTTTTTGATCTGATAAAGCCTTTAATTAAACCTGCCTGCTGTTGCCTCCTCGCCTGAGCTCTTGGGTTCTAGTTCAACTGCACATTTCAAGCTGTTCCAAAACTACTGAGGGTGTAGGTGTACTACGGGGGCACGCCGAAGAACCGACAATTAGTGCAGCTGGGATTTTAGGAAGAAAACAAACTAAAGTAGATCGTTTGATCCTTTTAAAAGTGCATCATTATTATTATTATTATTCACTTCATGTGCAAGCTTACTTAGCATAATAATAGTAATCGCATAGCAGTAATAATGTTGAAACATCCAACAGCCTCCTGCCACCTGTACTAATCCTTTTTATTTTATTATAAATTTCATTATTCCTTTAACTGGGGATTTCTTGCTGCCTGCTCCGCATGAAAATCTAATTAGAGGGCATGCCGGCACAGACAAGATGCAGCAAATATGTTTTACAGGCCGAGGGCACAAGCTGCTCTTCGTGAGGCGAAAGAGAGAGGTGATCAGGTGGTGGGAACGCGGAGCTTATGGGGATTGAGGGAGAAGCGATGAGCGACAGTAAAGAATATTAAAAAGACAGGACAGGGCAGAAGGGGGAATGAGACTAAATGAGAGATTGGGTGTGACACAGAGCAGAGGAAGAATGAAGCACATGACGGTGAGGAGGACGGAAAAGTCATTGAGGGTTATGTGAATAAAACCATAGCGGAATTCTAAGTAAGACACTGTCAGGTGGAAGCGTATGTCAGCTGTAGGTTGTAGCTTTAGGAGTGCTGGCTGTCAGGAGGCCTTGTCGACTGCACCTCTCAGGCAGAAACAGAGTTCGGGAGGGTGGTCACGGATCCCACCTAATGTAGAGATCAGCTGTCGAGACAGAAATAAGGCTAAACCTACTTCCTGGATGTCAGTGAAAAGGCTACGGCTAAGCTGACTTTTAAAATGATGGAGGAAATTATCCACCAGACAGAATTATTTAGCTAGAAATCTCAACCCATAATATGATTATGTTGTATTTCAACAAACCATTAGGATGCTGTACACGGCTTTCTGTTTCCCACTTCCATATTGAATGACAACTCCAGTATGGTGCAAAAATCTCTTTTGCAAAGCCTTGGATAGGTCTCCTGCTGTGTATTAAAATGCAGTGAGTTTCATGTTACACGTGACAAAGAGTGATGGACAGGTAGGATTCGGTGCATAATGAAAACTACCAAAACGCAGTTCAGGGTTCTTACAGGTGCTTGAAGTTCTTTAAAACACTTTAACTAAAACGTGGTATTTTTAAGGTTTTGAAATCTTTTTGAATAAAGTACTTGAATCTGTAACTGAAAAGGGTTGCAGCACGTACGAGCAATGTAAAACAAAATGTTCATAGAAATGAGATCATGTCCTGCAGAAGCTTCTCCATTAGTTGTGCAGTAAGGACCCTGGTGGTTGTAGTGGGAGTGTAAGCATCCTGGGTTAGGGTTATGGGTTATGTGTATCCATGATTCAAGGCCCAGTTGCACCAGAGGGAGTTGGTCGTTGAAAACAAATGCAGAATCTGCCATGCTGGTTGAGCCTCTAATCTAGAGCCTCCTTTATAAGACAGACCATCGTGTCATTTCTGAGTGATAAATCTGAATTTGTGGGTCTCATAAATGTGGTAAGGAGCAAAGAGGAAAGGTGATAAAACTCGATTCTGGTGCGCTTAGCCTCGTAGTAATATTGCCACATGAGCTCCTCGCCTCTGATGGCTAAACGCGTGTCAGCCCCGCTAATCCCTTTGGAGTGACTGTGGGAGGCCCCCCCCCCGCAAAAGAGGGTGGTCGCGCTAGCGACGTATGCTGCACGTCGAGTGCCGGCCGGAAGGGATATAAACACAGATAAACATGGCCTCTCACTAGTTTCTTTCAACCACCTACAACATGGCAAACTGGACAGACGCGGAGGCCATGGAGCTTTTGGTCGTGCGAGCGGACGAACAGATTAGTCGTCTTTTTACGGGGACGGTGAGAGACAGCCAGCTGTTCGACAGAGTGGTGAAAGCACTGGCTGAGCGGGGCATCAAGCGGAACAAAAAGCAGGTCACATCAAAGCTAAAGGTCCTGAAAAAGAAATTTCATCAGTCTGACGTGTCTTCCGTCTGACGCTGAACGCGCGACCCTGTACGTCACATGCGGGGTGGCCGCCCAGAAACCTCCCTTTATCCCGTCTTGGTTTGAGAGGTGCCTGATGGCAGTTAATTCTAGCTTCAGCTTTGCTACTATAAATGCCAAAATCCTCCCCAGGGAGCCGAGGCAAATCCCGTGTTGCAAACACTATGGTCCTATAAAAACAGCTTAGGTTAATAATCCATCAGATGGTGGAGCCAAGCTAGTGAAAGGTGCATTTTGATGCAGTCTGAGAACGTCCTGCCATTGATGTGGTGCACAGACCCATGTGGCAAGTATGACGCAAGGTTAGGGTACAGAGGAGGATCTCGAGATGAAAACTAGCAGGGAAACTCCATCCAATGAAATATTTATTTCCTAAATGTGTTTGGTGCAGATGGCATAAGGCCCATTTCCACTATCAGTACTTGCGGGTAATTTTACCAGACCTTTGCGTGGGCCAGCCCAAGAGGAGATAAAAAAATAAGAAGCATTCATGCTGCTTTAAAATCAGTTTCTGAACTCCGAATGCCAAAAAAGTGCTGTGGAAATCCTCCCAAAATAGCACATTTTATGCCGCTCTGTGGTCTCCTAAAAAAAAAAAAAAAAAAAAAAAGGTAATTGAAAGCAGCTTTTTATGTCATACAGCCGCTCTCCCTGTTCCCTGGAAAGATTAAATTATGTCATACTTCTGTGAAGGCCTTCTGGGCTGATCAGCGAGGTCACTCAATGCTGAGTTTGTTTCAATATGCTGATTCCTTACCAAAGTCCTGAAAGAACCAATTTTGAATGGAGACACAACAACTAAGAGGAACAAGCCATCGTATTTTTCCTGTCACCTTCAACCCTGGAACCCCTATTGGGGAAACATGGCTCTACGTGCCCAGTGGAGAAGGAAACTAAACAGACCTTTTATTGTCATGGCCGTATGCACTAAGCTAAATATCCATTCTGAGAAAAATTGCATCTTCTCCCTTTCTTTTTAATTAATTTTAGGTTTTCATGGTTTTTCAAATTCGTGGAAGTACAATAAAGGGCCGTGAACCACTGAATCTACCAAGCGGTGCTCACTCTTTCATCAGATCTCATTAGAAGACCTCAAAGGTAATTACAGAGCGGTGACCTTTATTCAGAAGTCATGACTCAGGTTTTGCCTTCATTAAATCATATTTGAACGGCAGGAAGTAGAATGTCTTAACAAAAATGTACGCACAGCTGATTGATGAAATGAAACTGAGTAAAAGTCTTGGCGATTAAAGAAATGTAGACTCACAGTTAGCAGCAGTAGCTTCCAACATATAAAAGTCACAAATCAAAGTTTAAAGGTACAATATCTAACAATGGCATCCTGGGGTCAAAGTAGGCAACTGCAGTTCATTTTCCTAAGCAATAAAATCACTTTCATAACCTTGCGCTGTAAGATGAATTCTCGCGAGATTTCCAAACTCAGGAGAATCCATCTTGTACCGCTCCAGTTCAGACTGTCTGACCTCTGGCGTGTGTCAGTACTTCACTGTATGGTGGGACTTTGTTTTCATGCTAGTATTAAGCATCCTGCAAGCAAAACAAACATGGCCGCGCCGGTTGATGTTAATGGCAAACAATTGTCAGAACGGCAATACGGGGTCCTCGGCCAAAAGTGGTCACGGTCGGACGTCTTAAATTTGTTAAAACACGTGTAACAGAAAATTTCCTGAAAATCCATTCATATGTATTTGTACATGTCAACAGTTAAGTGTATAATTGTTACTTTGAGTTACATGTAGTTAAACATATAGCGTGTTGTGAATTAGTTGTAAGTGTACATCCGTTAGGTGACTACTGGTACGCTCTACTGGTAAGGCATATGCCTTACATGTTGGGGACCTGGGTTCAAATCCAGGCAGAAATCATTTGAAGACATGCTAATTGCTGCTTGACTGAATGGCTGAATCGTGAGCGAGTTGTTGTTTTCCAGGCGCACATGGTAAACGTAATTTGAGTTACTGCGATTGGTTAAAGACAAAATATGGTAGCCGAGCACTACCTTGCACATCCTCCAATCAGCTGAAAATGGTCCACCACACAGCCCTCCCTCTTTCATAGAGTTTCTGCTGCAGAGGTTCCAGATGGCAGACGGAAATGTGTAGACTCGACACGGGGCGGGAATACATGTAGAGATCTGGCTGCTGCCAGTTACGGATCAGCTGCAGGGAGGACTTCCTACACTTATATCATGGTAGTTTTTCCTGATGGTGTCGAATTACAAATGTCAGTATCATGGGCTTGATACACGGGAGGCAACATCGCCTCTCTTCCATTCATTTTCAATGCACAACAAAGCGATAATCGCAGGTCTCCCTCTTACGAAGTGAAACGCGAAAAACGTGCGTGTGAAATTTTGCGCTTGTGCATGTGTCGTGCACAGGCGACCCAGCGACGCGATCCCAGAAAGTTGAAATATTTTCAACTCTTCATCGCTGTCGCTCTGGACGAGGACCAATCAATGGAGGTTTCATTCACTGACCAATGAGCGGACAGGATGCTCTGTACATCTCCGAGCAAACATGGAGGAGGAGAAGTTGATACTTGCTGCAACGGATTTCCCAGAACTGTACAATATTTCTACCAAAGAATACAGAGATATTCAGAAAAAGGCAGTGGCATGGGAAGTTGTTGGTGCCAGCACCTTGTGAAACATATCTACCAATTTTTAACTCTGAACCGCTTAAAGGGACTTTACGGACTTTTGAATTTTTAAGCTCGCGATTGCCCCCTCAGGCCAAAAGTGTAACGGCAGCTTCAGTAGTAGGCTCGTGCACGAGGCGCGCATGCTGCACGTGCACACTCCTTAACGCAAATAACAGCTGAGACAGTCCCTTGTATGTATGTGTGTGTGTGTGTGTGTGTGTGTGTGTGTGTGTGTGTGTGTGTGTGTGTGTGTGTGTGTGTGTGTGTGTGTGTGTGTGTGTGTGTGTGTGGCCCGGAGGACAGAGGACAGGAGAACATGCAGCTAATTAATTAAATAATTTGGTTCTGTACCTTTCTCTTCAGCACAGCTGACAAAGGTTTAAGATGGGTCAGTCCTCCTGCATGCTCAGATCATTCCCTTCCCTTGCTTGAAAAATTGTTCTAAAATGAAAGTTGAACCCACATCTTTTTTATCTGTGAATTCAATGCCGTTCGGTGAGTCTCAAATAAAAATTTGTGCATCTTACTGTAAAAAAATGTACCATTCATGTAAAAAAGAAATTCTAAATAAATTATGTTCACATCCAGAATCGAACCCAGGTCTTCTGCAAGTGAGTCAGACATCTTACAAGGTGAGCTACACACCAGTAACATTTTTAGCATCTGTAACTTTTATATCCTTGATGACACCTGAAACAATGTCAAACCAAAGAACGGTTCAGAGCACAAATGGCTATTTTATTGCTAATTTGCAGGAAATATCTAACAGAAAGTAGCTAAGGGTCCTCAGAAATGTAGCAAGCTTTGTCACTAGGCGTTAGGAACAGCGACAAAGTGGCACTGCCTCTCTCTCTGCTGCTAAAGCTACTGATAGCAAATGCTACGGGCTATGCCTGAGCGTGAATGCGCATGAAGCAGCCTGCTCGACCCGAGCATCTCTCTTTTTCTGTGATTTTACAGAAAAACAGGCAATCACAGTAAAAATGCCAGGGCTCATTCTACAGGACCAGGGCATTGCAGGAGAATGTATGAAGAAGACATTTATTATTTCTATACATGTTTTGGCTGTCAAACTTCCATAATGTCCCTTTAAATAACCTTAATTCCCTCCAACCTGACACAGCCAATCAAAACAACGGAAGATTCGATTTCGCCATGGAACAGAACGCGTCGACTGCTTTGCTGCTGGCCGCTGCCGTGGGTCGCCTCCCGTGTGTCAGGTATTAAAAGTGACAGCGACGAATTTCACTGATTGCGGTTGTTTGTCTCCTCCCGTGTATTGAGCCCATTAGCTTGCTGCAACCTCACATACTGACGGGGTGTAAACAGTAACTACGACCCTCTTTAGTTTGTTTTGTGAAAGGAGAAAAACTGAGAGTGAAATCTGTTTCAGTGCAGCCTTCCTTCCAACATGACTGAGAGATTAGGCTGTTTTGTGATTATTTCACTGCAGAATTCTTACATAATGCTCCTTTAACATAAAATAAAATAGTAGCACACAGGAAAACACAGCTTCTAATGATACTGTTTTATACATTATGATTCAGCGTCTTTATATTTCTTCAAACAGGACATGGTCTCAAAACTCATGCCTCATCTGCTGAGCTAAAACAAAACAATCCCTCCTACCTGTTGGTGAGTCACAGTTCTTTAGCAGCTAAAACAAGATGAATATGAAGGAAATATCACATTGTATATAATAAACGTGAGTCACTAACAAGCACTGAGAGTCCACGAAGAGCTCTCACACTGTTGTTCGCTCAACCATTGATTTTACTTTTAACTGCTGCTGGACTGGTGAGAGCAGAAAGGCCAGCTCTCTTATGGATTTAAACACCCATGCATGTGGATAGAAACTTCCAGTATTCCCCCAGAAAATGATGTTACATAAGATAAGTGGGATGTTTCATACGAAAGCCTGAAAGCTGGTTAGTCGGTGGTGTATAGAAATAAAAGAGCAAGCAGAGTCTTCTGTGTAGCTTGAGATTTTGCACAATGAGAAAACGTATAGAAGTTGTATTTTATTATTCTGCATTTTACTTTTCTAGTTATGAGGGCTTGGGCAATGTTTCTCAAGCATAATGTCACACTTGAAAAGAGATCAGTGTTAAAAACCGATTTGTTGAGGAGTATAAATGTCACTTCGGCTTTAGAAATGTTAAACTCAAAGAGGTAAGAAGTACAAAAAAACGCATCAAAAGAATGTATCACAGAGCTGTATTTGTCTCTTTGACCAGATAACAACTTTCTATTATTTCTTCAAGCCCATAATCTCCTGTGAGATTTTAGCTTGTTTCAGCTGCTGCTGCTGCTCAATGCAGGAGTATTTTACTCACTCAGAGAAATGCATGGAAGCTTTTTGCATCAATCCAAGGGCAGCAATCACATCAAGTTGAGGTCACGCATGCCTGGAATATGTTAAAATCCAATCAAGACTGGACGGAATCAGCTGTGCTGAGGGTCAACGTGTGCATCCAACAACAAAACACGGCTTTGTGTACAAATGGGGATTTGTTTCAAAATAAAACATCCACCAGGAACATCCTTTATGTCATTAAGGCACTGTGCTGCAGAAACCATGAGTGTTTCTGGGCTTTGAGCACATTTCCTCTTAAATTGTTCACAGTCTTTGCAGGCAACTTCTCAATTTCATTTTCTGTACATTAGAAACTCCAGGAAAAGTGAAAGTACTCTGAAAAGAATAAAAAGGCCAAATTACAAATAAAAAGATCAGATTGAAAACAAATAGTCAAATAGGTTGATTTCAAGTAGGCCGCCGCGTTTCTTGGCCATAAAAAAACAGCTCCCAGTGTTGGACTTACTAAATTTGTGTCATTTCAACTAAAACTTTGGTAACACTTTGCAATATGTGCTTAAGTAAATGCTTAATAATACACTAAGTAACATTAATAAACTGACTCTTATTGTGAAGTGTTACCAAAGCTTTGAATCTTTTCTGACAGTTTCTGTCTCCAACTTGTCATCAATAACTGCGTTCCTGTAGATTCCTGGACTGTATTTTGGTTCTTTGTAGAGAAAATAGAAGAGATTTTACTTTGGTCCTACACAGAGGTGGCCCCAAGGAGGAGCTAGGGGGGCTATGGCCTCCCAAATGCTGTAGGATCAGTGGTGTCCCCCAAAATTTTCTGGGGATGCCACTGGTTCTACGATCCTAGATTAAGAAAAACTTAGAAAAGTGATGGTGTTATGATTAAATTATACCTTCATCAGAAATAAATCATAACACTGTGGCTTTCAGTGGCGTGTCCAGATCGTTTAAAATGCGGTGGCCCGGGTGAGGCACTACTTTGTGCATGGGTGGCACCAATGGTTATGCATTTTTTTATTATTATTTTTTTTTACCCCAAGCCTTTTGTGGACAATGAAAAGCCTATTTAAAGGGAATTCAGTGTGGTGGCACCTGGGGTGGCCAATCAGATTCCAAGGGTGGCATTTGCTACACCAGGCCACTCCTTGGACACACCCCTGGCGGCTTTATGGCCAAAGGGATGAGGACGGAGATCTAGCAGTTCCAGAGTTGGTTGAATGCTCTACTCAACTGAGTCATTAGCCATTTTTACAAAACAATGCCGTCAATTTGCTGCAACATCGTGGTGGCATCAGGGAGTTTTAGATCGTTTATAAGTGGTCAGACCGCGGCGGTAATGTGTCCTTTTTACAAAAAACTTATGCGATGGTGGCATAAAAGGGGTATGGGGGCAGTCTCTACGCTGCCACGGACTTCCGTTTATCTTGGTTATAATTTGATTTTATTGCAAACAAAGCCACGATCATTACGTTTTTTCAACTAGTCACTCCTACAATGCCCGTGTCTCTGGTTATCTGAGCTCCAACTCTAATGGAGAGAAGATGCCGTCTCAGCTGATTACGTTCAAAAAGCAAAATGTTCGGCTTGTGTTTACTTTCACTTTCAACTAAGTTGTCGGCTGGAGCTCGGCAGTAACTCCCCACGTCATCATGACACCTACCTCTGAAGGTGCAATCACCATTTACGTGACAGACCATTCCCGCAATATTACTACCAAGCGAGGCGGAACGAATGCCGTAAAAAATGTACTGTTGTGGTAATATTAAGCCGAACTGCCGGGGTTTTGTAAAAAAAAAAAAAAAAAAAAAGGGCCATTTTTAGAACTCTAAACAGAAAACTATTAAATGAAATACTTGTCAGTTTATGTGAGGGGAGCTTATTTATTCATGAAGACACAATGATGGACCTGGCTGGGAAAATAATTCCTGTCTCTGTTGTTGGAAGTTGATTCATTGATTTGCTTCTGTATCTTTTTCTTTGTAGACATGTTTCTGTCACTAATGTTGCATTTGTAAGGTTTACTGTCAGCTCCAGCCATTTTCTCCTTAGTTTAATCTCAGTGTGTAAAACGGTAAACAATCTGCTAATCATAAAAATGTTTAATCATCATTATGATCAATAATAGTTTCCAGTTTAGCTGTGGAAACCAAACAAGTGTTAAATGATTTGGAATCAGTCATCCACACTTTCGTCACCTCTCACTTGGACTACGCTAATGCACTATTAGTTGGAACTCCTGTCTCTGCCCTGAACCGGTTGCAGTTTGTCCAAAGCCAACAAAGCCATATTGCACCAATCCTGGAACATCTTCACTGGCCCACCATCACATTTGGTGTGCGTTTTAAGATATTGACGTTTGTTTTTAAAGCCCTACATGACCTAGCTCCTCCTCATCTGTCCGACCTGCTGACTCCCATATGTACCTACTTGTATGTTGAGGTCAGCTGACCGTCTACTGCTTTGCACTCCTCGGATGTCCTACAAATCATGAGGTGAACGTGCGTTTGTCCATGCTGCCCCCATGCTCTGGAACTCACCTCCCATCACAATTAGGCTGGCATCCTCTCTGCCAGTTGTTAAATCTCATTTAAAAACCTACTTTTATAACTTGGCTTTTAGACAGTGAGTCATGTTATTGTATTATGATTTTATAGTTTTTATTGTTGTGTTTTATCTTCTTATTGCTTTTTTCTTTTTTGTTTTAATTGATCCTGCCTGTTCAGCACTTTGGTCAGCTCTCACGCTGTGTCTTAAATTGTGCTATAGAAATAAAGTATGGTAAATAAAGAAATAAAACATCTTCCAAAAAGCAGCACTCTGACGTTACTTTGTGGTATTTCAAAGTTTGCTATTTTTAATTTACCTACCACACAGTATCAAGTATTTACTATAAACTGTAATTTCAAGAGTTACAGGTAAAAAGAAGCAGACTGAGTCTTTATCTCTTTGCTTCTAAATTTGAAGAATGTGAGCACTGCGCTCCTGTCCAGGAGATTAGCTAAGAAGAGGGAACAGAATGGACTAACACAGCCCAGGGGTGTATTATGTAATAACTCCCTGGCTCAACCAAAATGAATGCTAGTTTTAGATGGAGCCACAAAATTCTGTGACACAATACATTTTTATATAAAATACAGTAAAGTCCTGAAAATTTTTTAAGAAGGAAATATCATCCCTTAAAGCAGTGGTTCCCAACCTTTTTCCCAAGGGACCCCTTTTTTACCAGTAAAATTTTTGACGACCCCCTCCTATTCTCTCTTCCAGTACAAACAGTATTAAGACATGATAAAATTGTTCAAGCACATTTTAATATGCTTTGATTCAAACCAAAAAACCAAACAGAGCATAATGTGCTTGACAGTTTGTATTACTTTTCTGAAAACATTGTTTCTTGTAAACACTGATAAATCAATCATTCCTTTCAATAAACATTTGACACATAAAAAATACACTGAGCAAAATGTACTTAAATGTGTATATTACTGTTTATACTAGATTATTTACTGTAAAGGCTGTGATTAAACAACCAGTCCTATCTTTAATGAACTTTTCACACGAAAATAAAACATTGAGCTGAGCAAAATGTTCTTAAAAGTGTGTTACTTTTTCTGTACTAATTATTTCCTGTCTTAATATCAGTAAACTTTTCACTCATGAAAAAAATGTGAGCAAAATGTAGGCTATAAACAAGTAATAAATGAAGTTTTAACCCATTAAAGTGGAGAGGTCCTGGCGACCCACTGAGAGGCTTTGGCGCCCCCTTGTGGGGGTCGGGACCCCCCAGGTTAGGAACCACTGCCTTAAAGGATATCTCAGATTATATCGAATACAGCTGTGTAGAGTCAATCTGGACATCTCACCTCTGATTGGCTCACAGCAGCACAACTCTTCTACTGCCTCCGTTTTCTCTGCAATGTTGATGTTTTATCTCCACAAATAGCACAAGCCTGGGCGAGTTCTGCTGTGTGATGGAGCTTGTAATGCTAACGGTTAGCTTCTACTACCCAAGACATTCTTTGCTGTTTCCTCAATGTTAAACCAACACCAGCCTTCCACGTCACGAGTCAAGGTGGGTGAATCAATCTATCAATCAATCTTTATTTATAGAGCACCTTCCACTGCCTCTGCGGAAGCCCAAGGCGCTGAACATAACAGATTAAAATAAAAACAGAGTGATAAAAAGTCCTAAAAACCACATACAAACATAAAAGCAGTATATATATATATGGATAGATAGATAGATAGATAGATAGATAGATAGATAGATAGATAGATAGATAGATAGATAGATAGATAGATAGATAGATAGATAGATAGATAGATAGATAGATAGATAGATAGATAGATAGATAGATAAGAGGAATAAGAAGCATAACACCAAGTCACATAAATACCAAATGATAAAATTGAGTCTTCAAGCGACTCTTGAAGACATGGAAGTGAGGTTAAGGGTGAATCCATAAACGTTATGGGTGTAACCAGGGGCGGATTTAGGACTGAAGAAGATCCGGGGCTTAACACGCGCGCGCACGCACGCGCACACATATATGTCTTGTACCACATAATTTTTAATCTGAAGCTACATATTCAGCATATTCAGGGCAGAGTATTGTTCCTGTTAGTGTTTAGTGTGAGATGATAGTAAATATTCCCGTTCTTTCTCCATCAACTTTACCTGATAGTAAGCTAACTTTAGGCAAACCAGCAGCACAACAAATAGTTTCAAATAAGACCCACAAACCTGAGTCAACACCAGTCTCATCAAAGCTGGGGTTCTGTCGTTGTACTTTTGGTCTAAAAAACGTCCTTATGTCCATCTTCACTCATGCGTTTCAGGCAGAGAGTGTAGAAGAAGCCAGCTGCTGAAGGGCTTCTTCTTCAGTGGTGGAGGCTCAGGCAGGCTGTATACAAACTACTGCCAGCTGCGCCCTCTCTGTTGGACTTTGGTACTGCATGTTACTTCCGTGATTTAGATCCGGGGCTTGTCATGAAAGATCCGGGGCTTCAGCCCAAGTAGCCGGGCCTAACGCCGCCCCTGGGTGTAACGGTTCACGGGGGAGTGTTGAACTGTTTTGGTTCGGCCTGTTCGGTTCGGTCCACTTGCGTGCTGTTGAGGTTTATGTTTTCCATTAAAAAAAAACATTTTTAATTGCATGATTTAAGTGCAGCAGATAAAATTTCCTAGCCGAGTTTACGCACGTATTGAGTGACGCGCGATGGCTGCACGCGCCCGATCTCCGTTTAAAAAATGTGATCTGCGAATTCTGATCAACGACTTTCAGAGCAGATCAAACCAGCTGGCTGTCGCTGCACCTGGAGCCCGTAGAGATGCTGAATGGAGCGTCGCTTCGCCCCTCCCTACCTTCTCTAACACTGCAGACATGCAGCGACAAAAAATGTAAACAAACACGTCTGCTGAACCTTCCCCCTGCGACAACTGAAGTAAAATTTTCATCCTACAATGAAAATACGGCGCAGAGGAAGCTCGTTATGTAATACGAGTTTTAAAGAAGAAACTCTGGCCTGTGTGAGGTGAGTTTTTAAAGCTTGCTGCAGAAATAAAAACACGGAGCATCAACAGTCAACACAACATGTCTGTGGGAGCGAAAGGCTCATAGCTGTGCAAATAACCTGTGAAATAACTAAAGACGTCATGCTAGATCAGCAGGCTGGTTCTATTCACTTTAGGAGCCGCTTCAGATATTAACCCTTTAGGCGCCATAGTTTTTTCAGTAAAAAAAGTAGAAACCTAAAGACAAGAAGAGCAGCAAACATAACTAATACTCTAAGGGGGGAGGGAAACCACAAACACCGGTGGGAAAAACACACTAAAGAGACTAATAAAATGAACAGCTGAAACTAAGGAAAACACTACAGAAAGAAAACTACAGGGGCTTGACTAAGGGGGACCACGGGAGCACTGGACCTGGGAGGGGATCCCTGGGGAGGGAAACCTAGAGGGCTGCAGATCTGGGGACAAATGAGGAACACAAGGAGACACATAAGGGGAATGCAGACAAGGACACATGAGGGTGCTAGAAGACACAAAAGGAGAACCTAGAGACGGATGGAGAACACAAGGAGACACATGAGGGAAGACGCAGACGCAGACCATGACATAAGGCAACTGTTGATGGCAATAGCAAGTGAATTAGAATTACCCTCATAAAAAGTTTTTAAAAGGATTTAAAGTTAAGGAAATGAAGAGAATGCTCCGTTCTGATTCACAAAAAAGAAAATGTACTTAAATATGTTGCTTTGCTTTCAGTTATTCAAGACTAAATGTGGAAAAAGGAGAAAAGTCTCTGAGAGTCGTGTTAGTCGTTTTTAACCTCACAAAGAAAAATACATGAATTGCAGCTGTGCGACCTCCATCCGTCTGTAGGCGGATGAACAGAAACATGAGGTAATTTGATGGTGGTAAAAAGAAACTCAAAGTTAATTCATACAATGACCTGGCAGCGTGGCACAACTGTTTCAAGGACAAAATCTAAGTTAATAAATTTGATAAAGGGAGAAGCTGGAGGAGATGAGTCTGGCTTTGGCATCATCACATGTTCTTGTACAAAGCTCTCGCACGCACGCACACACATGCACACACACACACACACGCACGCATGCACGCACGCACACACACACACACACACACACACACACACACACACACACACACACACACACACACACACACACGCATGCACGCACGCACACACACACACACACACACACACACACACACACACACACACTTTGGATCTAAAACTGTCATCACGGGCAAATAAAACCCTGAAAGACTAAATGTGCGGGTAAGAGGTGCTTTTCAGATCTAGTAATGGTCCATCTTTAATTACATCAGCAGTTCAAGTTGAGTCAGTGCAAAACTGAAATAAGAGTCTATATCAGTGCAGCACAGATGCTCATCACGTTTAAATTATTTGGATCTTTCTCTGCGTTGTCCCACACGTCTGTCTTTGGTTTCTGTTATGGTTCTGGTGCAGCAGATCTGATCCCTCAAGGGTCTCATATCGTGATATTAAAGCTACCACGTTAAATCTGCTAAATAAGTTAGCCTAAAACGTTTTCATCATGCCTCTTAACAATGTTCTAGCATAGCATAGACATAAACTGTGGATATAAAATTAAAAAAATGAATGGGTTCTCTTGGATTTGCCTAAAAACCTCAACCAATAACACGGTTCGGTCCAAAACCAACAAGTGGACCCTCTGTACTGGGTCCTCCATTCATTACACACCTGTGCATTTAGCAACAGAACACTACTGGTGTGAGAGGTTCTCCGCTCAAAAATTTCAGAGAAGGAGAAGCAGTAATCAGCTACCACTTCAACTTTAGGACAAAAAGCAAAACACCATTTGAAGTCACGGACAACAAAAGACGTTTGGACCTAGAAAACAGCCACTGGTGTTTCCTCTGGCAATGCAGGTTCCCATATCAGGGTGGGGTGGTCTGGGAATGACAACTGATGGGAGGGGTGACAGAGCTGTGACCGTGTTTGTGTTTAAAAGCTAGCTTGTTTGTAGGATAGTTATTGAAGCTTTAAAGGTGCAATACGTAAGAATGTCCCTGAAAATTCGTCACAAAACCTCTTGACCACAAATTGCCGATTTAAGCAGACTTTGAGAGTTTAGTATAACACGCTTCAAAAGAAAACCTAAAATCTGAGTGAATATAATGTGAATCTGTTAGTTAAAATAGCAAAAGACTTGAGACGTTTAAATTGGACTTTTTCTGTTTGGATTAAAATCTAAAGTTTTGTGCTGCTTGATGTGAGGTCATGCCGATAAAGACAAATGCCTCTTTTGAAAGATTTGCACACCTGAGGCTAGATTTAAATAATTTCAGGAAAGAAAAGGTCAGTACTGGAAATGTGATCATGTTCTGAGCTGTAAAATAAATCATTGTGAGCTTTTTTCCACCATGTCTGTGTTAACTGGAGCGTATTTATAGTTTGAGTGAGTCAAAATACATCCTGACGTGAAATCCTTGTCCATCATTTAAAATGCAAAGTGCTCTACAAGAACACAAAGTGTGTTCTGCTGCTTCTGGGAATAGAAACATTTGATCATTGTCACAACTGTCTGCTCTGACGATTTTACTTCCAGATGATCACATGGTAATGCCTTGTTTATTGTTGCTAAAGCATTTACTTGGCAAAATATTTCTGTATTTTTCTACCATCCAGAGTCGGGTCACGGGGGCAGTAGCCTAAGTCGAGAGACCCAGACTTCCCTCTCCCCAGCCACCTGGGCCAGCTCTTCCAGGGGAATCCCAAGGCGTTCCCTGGCTAGTTGAGAGACATAGTCCCTCCAACGTGTCCTGGGTCTCCCTTTAGGCATCCTCCCGGCTGGATGTGCCCGGAAAACCTCACCAGGGAGGCGTCCAGGAGGCATCCTGACCAGATGCATGAGCCACCTCAACTGGCTCCTCTCGATGTGGAGGAGCAGCAAATCTACTCCGAAACCCCCAGCACAGAGGCACCCATCATGGCTGCACAGGAACAGGCCCTGAACACCAGAGCAACAGAGGCCAAGATCTACCACACCAGACGAGACCCAAGGTGTAGGCTATGCAAAGAGCCCCCTGAGACAGTCCACCACATAACTGCAGGGTGGAAGATGCTGGCAGGTAAAGCAAACATGGAACAACACCACCAAGTGGCTGGCATCCTCTACAGGAACATCTTGCAGAGTATGGACTGGAAGCCCCAAGGTCAAAGTGGGTATCGCCCTCTAAGGTGGATGAGAACACGAGAGCCACGTTCCTGAGGAACTTCCCGATCCAGACCGATAAAATGGTGATGGTGAACCAGCCGGACATTGTGGTGGTGGACAAGCAGCAGAGGAGCTGTTGTGGTTGATATGGCAATGCCAAGCGATGCAACATCAGGAAAAGGGAACACGAGAAACTAAAGAAGTACCAGGGCCTCAGAGAATAACTTGAGAAAGCCTGGAGAGGGAAGACATCGGTGGTGCCCGTGGACATCGGGGCACTAACCCACAGACTGGAGGAGTAACGAAAGCAGATCCCAGAAAAAACATCAGACATCTCAGTCCAGAAAAGTGCAGATCTAGGAACAGCTACTGCAGAACCCTCAAGCTCCCAGGCCTCTGGTAGAGGACCTGAGCTCGGAAAGATAAGACCACCTGCAGAGGATGAGATGGGACTTGTATACACACACACACACACACACACACACACACACACACACACACACACACACACACACACACACACACACACACACACACACTCGCCACATCTCTGCATAGATGAACATTATTTTCTTGCTTATTTGTTAGCTTAATATTTACACAAGAGTATTCAATGTATTACCATCTAACGAATTGCTGCCCTGTTGCCCGTGATTCAAATAAGCAAAAACGACATGGCTTTTTTTCTTGCTGTGGAAGTCTGTCTAAATAATTATGAGTGTGTCAGGCAACAGCATCCATGTAATCTGACCCCTGACCTCTGTTTTTCCTCAAGTCACAAAGATTAATAGCTTTAATGTTTACATTTAAAGGTTAAAGGTGAGATCTGCTTTAAAAGAAATAAACACGATGCAGAGAACAACTTCAACACCGGATCAGAATGAACAGATGAAGCAGAAATGACTCAAATCAAACCCAAAATCGACATAAAACGTGTTCGTCACTAACTCTGCCTTTCATCACAGGCCATACTGGTTCCACTTCCACTCTTAATCAAAATGCATGCTGTATTTTAGGACATGTCATGAAAATGGCACAACATAAAACAACATCAAAATGATCTCCCCGACGCCCCGGAAGCCTCAGTGGAACCGCTAACCTATTTACTGAGGGCTACCTATTAGCTCTGAAAGAGATTAGGAGTGATTGAATCACCTGCAGGCTTGTGCTGGTATGACAGTCTTGGTGGCCTGATTACGTACTGCATTATGTTTCCTCTCTATCCATTAAAGTTACTATATTTAGCGCATCCACAATCAGCCACGCTGTCACAGATGTACCTCTGATTACCTGTGTCTACTTTGATTAAAACATTCATGTGAGGATTGGAAAGAGAATAACTGAGTGAGCGCTGAGTGCCATCTCCCCTCTCGTCTGCATTCATTCAGTCCGATGCCGCTGTGTTATTATTGCCGTGGCATTTTGCTCCTTTGCAAGTTTGCAGCCAAATATCAAACGGGTTTCAACTTGGCAGTCATAAAAGCTCCACAGACGCTCAGCGGGGAACAGCTGTGAATGGAAACTAAGTCGTTTAAATGGTTTGACTTTGGAAAACACCTGTGGACAACAGAGTGCATTCAGAAACACATCTGAATAGCAATTCCCAGTGTTATAATAACATGTTGGACTCATGGCTGCGCTGTGATCAGCTTGGTTGCAAAAAGTTTTCACAGCCTCTTGAGCATTTTATCACCATAGGGGCTAGACCAATGGGTGATGCTACAATTTGTTACCATGGTTGAAAAAGTCACAAGAGAAATTGTGGCTGCACAGTTGATAGGTAATTAGATTTATCCCATATTACCTTAAAGGACGACACACACAGAGAGAGAGAGATTATTTGTAATGTCCATGTGGGCGAATCAACATGCGAGAAGCTGGACTCAACCAACCAGCCCCCACTCTGCTCCAGCCTCAAAGCCTTCACCTCACCAGCTCTGCATACCCGTGGTCTCCATCAGGAGACTAGAATGTTAGGTAATATTTAATCTCCATAACCCTGGAACCTGAAATAACACACATGACAACAAGGAAGCCATTTTACCCTGAGTCCCCAAAACATGGAGAGTTAACGCAGAGAAACCTCCTCCGAGGCTTCCCCATGTCACTCCCGTGTGCTCCTAGTTCGTCAGAGGCTTTATTCAACATGGATGGAGGAGAAGGCGGGCCTTCTCAGGTTACAGAGGTACAGTTTTCTTACAATGAACATCCTTGCTCAACCTTTCATTAACAGCAACAGTTGGCTATCTTTTAGGCCTCAAAAAGGTACAATTATAAAAATACCCAACAACAGTGGTTAGTGCTGTTGCCTTGTAGCAAGAAGGTCCTGGGTTCGCTTCCCGGCCTGGGATCTTTCTGCATGGAGTTTGCATGTTCTCCCTGTGCATGCGTGGGTTCTCTCCGGGTACTCCGGCTTCCTCCCACAGTCCAAAAACATGACTGTTAGGTTGATTGGTCTGTCCAAATTGTCTTTAGGTGTGAGTGTGTGGGCATGATTGTTTGTCCTGTGTGTCTCGGTGTTGCCCTGCGATGGACTGGCTCTCTGTCCAGGGTGTACCCCGCCTGATTGCCCATTGACCGCTGACGATAGGAAACAGTCCCCCCCCCCCCTCCCCTCCTGCGTGGACAAAGCGGGTTCAGAAAATGGATGGATGGACAAGAGAAATTGTAAGAACCACGGGAACTTTAAATGTGGCTCGTTTTTAGAGATGTCATTGCAAGGCCCTCTTTGCAGAAGGTGAATGGTCCTTGTAGGGTCTTGGCCAGCTCTGTTTGTGTATATTTATCGGCATTAGCATTAGCCACTGTTTTCATTTGTTCATGGATATTTTGTGCACGTAATGTTTTCAATATACTCTTGCTCACACATACTTGATTCAAACTGCTTAGATATCGCTAATCACCCAGTTTTACTCAAATCTGCAGTGTTGAAGCAGGAAAAAATCCCCAAACCAACAGGAACAGGGCACTTGCAATGTTAGCCCACCCCTGCTAGCACTACGTAGGGTGACCAGATGTCCCGCTTTGTGCGGGACAGTCCCGCATTTTCATTACTTTTCACATGTCCCGCAAATTGTGACTCATGGCCCGCATTGTTGACAGTTTCCCATTTCGAGTTTCAATCATATGAAAGAAACTGTGGAGAAATCTTCCTGTTGCTGTTAATGAAACGGAGGCGGGGCTTGAACACAGCGTGTGTGGAGCACGCCCGAACCACCAAAACAAGCGTGAGCGAGCACGGAGGAGAAAACGCTGTAAACTCGTGAATTAAACGTGTTCAGAGATACTCGAGTCTTTGTTGTTTCAGAGTCATTTTTCATGTCTCGGAGCGGAGTCTGATATGAAGAGGTCAAAAGCAGGTTTTCCAGTAATTATACAGGCCCATGATGAACACAATGGAGGCTCTAACAGACACGGTGCTGCGGTTTCAGATACCTGCGTACATGCCGAGCCCCTTAAAGCACAGTGAAGAAATAATGTGATAAATGGAAGCTTTGATCACTTATTCTCAGACATTTGAGGCAAAAAGTAACTCTAAGAAACTTTTATTAGATTAGATCTGAATTTTTTAGAGATTAGAATCTGATGTTTATTCTCTCACCTAAAATCTAAGAGATTTATTGTCATGTTTAAAAAAATGTTTTGTTTCTGAATTATTAAAAAAATATCACTGGTACTTTTACTGTCATTCTATTGTGGAAAACAATGAATGAAAACTCTGAAAAGCAGATTAAACCTGCATGTTTTTATTATTGTGGGCCTATCTGTTTTATTAAAAGGATCAGAGCCACTACAGAAGGCCCAAAGAGCTGAGTCATGTTGTGGTAATGTGAGAGGAACCGTGAAATAGTAAAGCTTTTGCTGTATGCTTCTTCATGTTGAGTTCAAATAAAATATATACAAGAAATATATGATGACAATAAGAATAATCATTTTATGTATATGTCACAGTGATGTTGGGGCTAAAAGGCAGAATATACATTTTGTTTGTTTGTTTGTTTTTTCTCATTACATTGTCCCACAGTGAGTAGTCTCTGTCCCACATTTGGCAAGTTGGGATCTGGTCACCCTAGCACTACAACAGGCTAAAACAAAAGTCTGGGGTTGAACGCTACACTATAATCACTTCGCTCCGATACACAAAAGACCAGTCCTTCTACGTAAGGAAGTTAGTAAGTACATTTTATTTATATAGCACTCATCACAGACAGAAAATAGAGTGGCTTCTTCAATAATCTGAAACTCAAACAATAATCTACGTTCATGTAGACACATAGGCTCAGTGTCTACAGGTGTGTTTCCACTATAGAAATTTCACCAGAATGTTACAGCATGCTAGTGCATCTATAGTCAGCTGGAGGAGAGAGTACCTCTTGGGGTTCCCTCAGAGGAGCTGGCCCAAGTGGCTGGAGAGAAGGAAATCTGGGCCTCCCTGCTTAGGCTACTGCCCCCGTGACCCGACCCCGGGTAAGTGGATGAAAATGGATGGAAGTATGTGTATATTGATATTTTAACTATGTCAAAAAGTAAGAAATTGGTATATGAGTTCATCTCATGAGGTGACAAATAAAATTATCTGCCCCCCAGGGAAATACAACCTTCACCTAACATATAATGTCTGCAACACTTTGGCCCTTTGGTACCCTCCCACAGACGCTTTTTATTTTATTACTTCATCAGAAAAATGGCCTGAAAGTCTTCTGGCTGTTCCCAGGATCAATCCAATTCTTCTGAGGCTGATTTCAGCTACTGAGGCTTTTTGTCTTGGGGTAAGGCTGCCTGTTGACCAAAGGGTCACGTTTAAAACTGAACTCAGCCCATAATACTGTCTCAGGCCAGCGATTATTCATCTAAATGTGAGTTCATGCATACAACAGTTGTTTTTTATGTTTTATGTGCTTATTCCTATTTGTTAATTTTATAAATTATTTATGCTTCCTCTATTTTCTCTTATCTTCCTAATCTGCTGTTTTTTAAGACAAGTCTGTATTTCAATGACCTGAGATAAGTCTACGTAGAAACGTTTAAACTTAGGAAAAAAAGGGTTCAGCAAAAACAGTTTAACACGCATCAGTTTTCTTTTCCATGTCGCTCTGCGATAGATTTTATGCAAAATGGTCACCTAAGACTTTCCTCATTTCTGTAACTCCAGAAAGATAAACCTCTAAGTGGAATTTCCTGTAATTCAATACTTCTGTCATATTTTCACCTTTTTTTCCCTTGCTTAGGGCATTTTTAATTTTCCAGCCATTTCCCGAATTTAAAACAAAAAAGTTTAATCTACAAGCAGAAGTAAGGGTTTACGATGTCCGCCTGAACAAGCTGAGCTGTAGTAGCCTACACATGGCAGAAGGCAGTATTTTCTCCACTCCAGCTGAAGTTCGACTGGTGGTCCAGATCATGCATCACTTCCTCCTGCCTGTAGTGGTGGGAGCTCCTCCGTCAGCCCTCACATCTGTGATCAGTCACACGTATTATAACCCAAGCCAGAAGACCAGAAGTTTGACAGCTGTGCTCTTCAGCTGTGACTTGGGAAACTCATTTAAAGCCTGACTGTCTGTCTAATTCCTCTGCTTGATTTCTCTGAGACAATGTCTGCCCTTTGGGCTCTGGAATGCACCAAACTACTTATCAGTTCAGGGGCTGCTGGGCCTGATTTAGTTGGCAGAAAGCTTTGATGTCAAGAAGGCAAAATGGATAAACACATAAAAATTGTAATAAAGTACTTTAGATGGACAGGTGCAGAGAACGTGGACTCCCTGTGATTTTCTGCACACGTTCTGGAATGTTTCTCCCTTTAAGGACACAGAAAATAAGGCGAAATCTTAAAGTATCACACAAAAATGGACAGAATTGTGATCCAATGCTGGAAGGTGAATTCGGAAAATGGTATTCTTATGTATGTATGAGATCCGCCCGGATTTCTCTGGATGTTGTGGGGCTGTGTTGGCTGACACGGCTCTGCAATATCACGTGGACATCGGGGGCAGTCCCACTGGACTGGCAGACGGGGGTGGTGGTCCCCTTATTTAAAAAGGGGGACTGCAGGGTGTGTGCCAACACCAGGGGGATCACACTCCTGAGCCTTCCTGGTAAGGTCTATTCAGGGGTTCTGGAGAGGAGGGTCCATAAGATTGTTGAACATCAGATTCAGAGGAGCAATGTGGTTTACGTCCTGGCCGTGGAACACTGGACCAGCTCTATACCCTTAGGGGGATCCTGGAGGGTGCGTGGGAATTTGCCCAACCAGTCTACATGTGTTTTGTGGATTTGGAGAAGGCATTTGACTGCATCCCGCAGGGGGCCCTGTGGGGGTACTCCAGGAGTATGGGGTACCAGGCCCTCTGATACGGACTGTTAGGTCCCTGTAAGACCGGTGTCAGAGCTTGGTCCGCATTGCCGGCAGTAAGTCGCACTCGTTCCCAGTGAGAGTTGGACTCTGCCAAGGCTGCCCTTTGTCATTGATTCTGTTCATAACCTTTATGGACAGGATTTCCAGGAATAGCCAAGGTGTGGAGGGCATCCATTTTGGTGGCCTGAGGATCAGGTCTCTGCGTTTTGCAGATGATGTGGTCCTTTTGGCTTCATCAGAACGTGATCTTCAGCTTTCGCTGGAGCGGTTTGCAGCCGAGTGTGAAGCAGCTGGGAGGAGAATCAGCTCCTCTAAATCCATGGTCTTGATTCGGAAAAGGGTGGAAAGCCTTCTCTGGGTCAGGGATTAGGTCCTGCCCCAAGTGGAGGACTTTAAATATCTCGGGGTCTTGTTCACGAGTGAGGGAAAGCTGGAGCGTAAGATCGATAGGCAAATTGGTGCTGCATCTGCAGTGATGCAGGCATTGTACCGGTCTATCGTGGTGAAGAGAGAGCTGAGTCAGAAGGCGAAGCTCTTGATTTACCTGTTGATCTACGTTCCTACCCTTACCTATGGTCATGAGCTTTGGGTAGTGATCGAAAGAACGAGATCACTGATACAAGCGGCCGAAATAAGTTTTCTCCGAAGAGTGACTGGGCTCTCCCTTAGAAATAGGGTGAGAAGCTTGGTCATTCAGGAGGGGCTCGGCGTAGACCCGCTGTTCCTCCACATCGAGAGGAGCCAGTTGAGGTGGCTCGGGCATCTGGTCAGGATGCCTCCTGGATGCCTCCCTAGTGAAAATATCCGGGCACGTCCAACCGGAAGGAGACCTAAAGGTAGACCCAGGACATGGTGGAGGGACTTTGTCTCTCACCTGGCCAGGGAACGCCTTGGGATTTTCCCGGAGGAGCTGGCCCAAGTGGCTGGGGAGAGGGATGTCTGGGCCTCTTGTCTTTGGCTACTGCCCCCGCATCCCAACTCCGGATAAGCGGATGAAAATGGATGGTATTTTTATGTAAATTTGATCATTATTATTCTAACCCAAAAGCATAATCTAAAATTTGTATTTGGTTTGTTTGTTTTGTATTTGCTAATCCAAATTTAAAACATATTTTGCTGTATGAAACTAATTCACCATTTTAAAAAGCACAATTGTTCTCATTGCAGATGTATTCCATTCCCTTTTATTTATAAAGCACGTTTCTACACGGCCGAGGCCAACCAAAGCGCTGCACAGTAAAAGAGCATAAAAATCAACACACGGAAAGGAAGTAATAAAAGTAGTACAGTAACTACTATAAAATCAACAATAAACATACAACAAAGACATAGTACAATGCTAACTAGGCAAGAGGCGGTGGTCTGCTGACCGAAGAATTCGACCAGGTACGTAGAGCTGAACCAGCTGAGTCAAGTACAAGGGTGCATAAAGATAGAGTGGCTTAAAAACAAGGAGTAAAAATTTTAAGCTGGATGCGGTAGCGCACCGGGAGCCAGTACTAATGGTTCAGAACAGGAGTAATGTGCTCCTTCCGTCTGATCTCCATCAAAAGGCGGGCCGCTGCATTCTGCACCAGCTGTAGGTGCACAACTGAGGAAGACATGGATCCATAAAAAGGGAATTTGCATAATCCAAGTGCATGGATCACTGTGTGCAGGACACATCTAGTCAGGATGCATAACTCATTAAGTCTTTGGCCTGCTATTTGCTCACATTTTCTTAACCCTCCCACTGTCTTTATGGGTGACCCTGCGAGGAAAGTTGACCATTGAGCAGGATTGATGGTTTATCCCTTGAGTTCCACATGGTAGGGGTGAGGTGGTGCTCACTCCTCACCCCTGCCACATGGACCCAAGGCATAAACCATCAACCCTGCTCAATGGTTAGCTTTTCTCATGGGGTCACACCCATTAGGACAGTGGGAGGGTTAAGCAAAAAAGCTCTCTCACAACTGTTTCAGGAACTAAAGATAGCCATGTAGACGGGAGCAGAACACAACAGGTTTTGGAGTTTTCCAGATATCCGGACATCTCGCCACTGATTAGATAACAGCAATGTGACTCTATCACTGACTCTGTTTGCTCTGCAGCACTGATAATTTATCCCCACAAATAACACAAGCCTGAAGGAGTTCTGCTGTTTTGTGGAGTTGCCAATGCTAACAGTTAGCTTCTTCCCCATCGCGAGTCAAGATGGGCGAATCCATGAAAGGTAATTTTATTTTCTAATCAGAGAGTTTCCCTGTCTCTCTTCTGTCAGTGGCTGATGCAGTCTGCATGTTAAACTCAGCGTGACACACCATCTTTCACAAATAACAAGTTAAAAATAAATAAATTCAATGGTTCTCAGTGTTTTGGGTCTTTAAATAAAATGTAGTGACTGAAACCAAATTATTTATTCATATAAGATTTTTCCATCTGCCCATATGTGCGTTATCTCTCCTCTCTCTTCTACTTTAGAAATATTTTCCAAAGTAGAGCATAATTATGTTTATATTTATTTATTTGGCAGACGCTTTTATCCAAAGCGACTTACAATTTATAACCTATAGGGCATGTTGTGATCTGTGGGGGAAAGCGGAGTACCCGGAGGAAACCCGCGCATGCATGGGGAGAACACACAACTCCACGCAGAAAGGCCGCAGACGACTTTCGAACCTGCAACCTTCGTGCTGCGAGGCAACAGTGCTAACCACTGCGCCACCATGCAGCCCAATTAAAAGATTCCAGGATCTAATATCTGTTTCTTTAATTTGCAATCAAACCCAAACCCATAACAGGGAAGTATAAAGACAAATGTGAACAGCAACCCCTCAGTCTGTCCACTACGCGTAAGCACCACATAATAATGGACACGTTTTACTCATGAGTGTCCTTCCCAGCGGGAGCTGTTCAGACGCAGAAAGGCAGTGAATGGGTTCCACGCAGTGGGTCTCACAAGATCACAAATCCACAGAGTTGTAACGCCACATGTGATTTTGGCATTTTACACGATAACAAGAAAGGAGAAAGATGGCAGGATGTACAAAAGAGGTATGTGGTTTATTTTCTGTTCTGTTTACTGAAGTGCAGTAAATGGCGTCTCTTACTACTGGTAAAGGAACTGGACGGCACAAGACTTTTATTTTGAAAGCTTCTGGATGTTGTAAGCTGCTTTCATGTTTGACTTCCGGTCTGGCCTGATCTGAACTGCACAATTTGACGTGTTCTGCAAGTAGAGCTCGTAAAAAGTACCGTACATTTGAAGCATAAGCGGTGCGTCCTTACGCTTATGGGACGCTTCGTAGCCGGTGGAAACGTGAACTGTGTTTTGCAGTCATTACGCGACACTTACACGTCTGGTGGAAAGGCACGGTCAGAGTCACACCTAGGGATAATCTAGTTGTCACTTCACCTAACAGGTATGACTTTGGCTTGGATATATTTTTGCTGCGAATCAAAATTGCTACATTAATTTACAACTAGTGGCTGTGTGGGGGTGCAGCCGGTGGCAATGCTGCCTTGCAGAAAGATTGTTGTTCTGTACAGAGTTTGCCTGTTCTCCCCATGAATTCATGCAAAATAAATAAAATCTCCTGAAGTTTCCAGTTAGAAAACTAAATTAAAGACAATGTGCGGCATTATCTAGATATATAAATATATGTCAATAAATTGATACATTTATTCTTGTTACTTCCCGTTTTCTATTAACATTTAGATCCTACAACTAAAGGGAAGCCCAGGAGCAGAAAAATAATAAATCTCTGAGTGGAACTTTCAGCTTTAGCATTTATCCTGGAGATTTAAATGATTTCATTCACTTCACAAAGGCTGACATTTAAGGTGGATTGTTTTCTTGTGTTTAAGCTGACCTTGACGATCAGGCTTGACCGCGTGTTTTCTTTGAGCTTGGCGTGCTGCGTGCTGATGACTAGAATTCCCAGAGCATGCTAACTATACATGAGCTTGAATATTTTAGCAGTAAATATTGCATGTCCTAGTTCAGAGGATTACAAAAAAAAGAGCGAAAGAAAGAAGGTGAGCTCCAGCAGCAGATAACTGCTTGCGTTTTAATTAGATTTCATTTTTATTAAGATTTCCTTCCATTTTGTTGTGGGTGATTCAAGAAAATCTGTTTAAATAATCGTTATAATCCTTGACAGAAGTTTAGCATCTGCACATCCGGAGCCCAGCGTGACAGAAACGTATTCGTTCCTCCCTCGGTGTCATAAATGGGCTGCCTGACATGCTTAAGCTCAGCCAGCCTCACATCCTGACCTTCTTCCATCTTGACCCAGTTTCATGCCTTCCTTACTTTTCTCCACGCTCTTTATTAACCCTTTTCACTCTTGTTTGTGTCAGCTTTTGTAACCCCCTGAAAGCTCTGACCTTCAGCTTTGTTTATAAGTTTCAGAGGCAAAAAGCTGCGAGGTTCTCTTCATTACGCCAAGCTCACTTTTTTTCACAGCGCAGGTAGAAAAAATATTCTAAGAAAAGTAGAGTTAATGCATTTGTCAGTCATTCTGAAACTGCAACAGAAGAAAAAGTATTTCATGAAGGTTAATGCATACCAGGATCTGACTTGGAGAAGGTGTCCACGTCCAGCAGGCTCCTGCAGAGAGAGAGAAAGAGAGAAATTACAGGTAAAAATGAATCCTTCCAGCCTTCTTCTCTATTGTGTTCATCCATTCACATTTTCCAATTTCCATTTGTGTCTCTTTTGTTCTTTGGTTTCTAAAAAGACTCGGCTAAGCTCCTGAAGTTAGGTCACGGGCAGACTTGAATGTATTCTGTGGAACCAACCATCAGAAAATTACACGCAAAGCGTTTCCATGGAAGGAAGGTCATGGCGGGTCAAATAAAACGGGCCCCAAGGAGGACATTCAGCAAGGCGATGATGGATTTTGTTTATTTGCTTTAGCAAAAGCTTTTCAGAGCTGTTTTAGGGTAGCCAGGTATCAGACTGCCTTTGTCAGCTTGATAAAATGTTCACTTTAATTAAACCAAATCAACTTCAAAACACTGTTACAGGTGTTTCTATTTGCAATTTTAAATTTTAGCTGATTGGGTTCTTGTTAAATATCACACAGTGACCTTTTAATAGTCTAGATAAGTGTAATGTTCCTGTTAGTAGTTCCTCCTGTGAAGTGCTAATTTATTTAAATTATTCAGGTTTATAAAATAACATTGACATTTTATTATATTCCAGTCATTAGTCATTTATATTTCACAATTGTAGTAATTCTTGCATGCTTTAATGAAAAAAGTAACTAAGTAGTTATTTTTCTTGGTAATTAGTTACTTTTATAATCGTGTAACTCAGTTAGTAACTGAGTTACTTTTTGACAAAGTAATCAGTAACTATAACCAATTACTTTTTAAAGTAACGTTCCCAACACTGCTCCCAACACAGGTTAAAGAGTCGGGGGGTCCTCAGGAAAAAAAAAAAGGTTGGGAACCACTGTTTTAGGGGCTGTGACGGTTTTACCATTAGGCATAGGTCGGCGGCCGCCTGGGGCACCTTTATGTTGGGGGGCCCTCTAGCCCTGACTGCTGGCACCCCTCTGTTAATGCCACAATGGACTATTCATTTAAGACACTGATGCACAAACAGGAAGTGATTGGTAGTCATTTCTCTCCAATCCAGTTGGTGGCAGTAATGCACCAAATTGATGTTTGCCAAGTGCCATAATAACACAAATAATAATAAGAGAGCGTTCATAACAAACTCAAAGCGGTAGTCAAATCATTGAGCATGAAATGGAGTTATCCTAATGGCTCCAATAAGAGAAAGAAGCAGCTTGCTTTAAAAAAAATTTATCTTCACTTCCGAAAGTGATGTTGTTTTTCTATGTAAACACCAAAGGAAGCAGAAAAGTGAAGACAATGGAAAATAGGGATGAGCCTAAAAAAAGCATTTTTGACGAGTACGAGCATGAAACGAGTAAAACTCGTAAATATCTGTAATTGTGCTGAAGGAAAATCCTCATTGGGTAACTGACTGTCTTCACGCTCTGTGATTGGCCATTCACATAGATCGCCCGCCCCTCCCTACACACAAAACTCTCTAGCCGGCCGGAAGCGCAGTCCGTCATCCACGCACACACACACAGACAGTAACGGATCTTGCTTCGATTGCTTCACTGTTGCTCACGTTTCTTCAGTTTTCTCTAGGTTTTCTTCAGCTCGCCTCTTTTTCGGTTGAATATTTAAAGTTACTTTTTCGTAACTTACCTGGTGCATTTGACAAGACAGAGCTGACGTGCTGCATCAGTCACTACCTCCGCTCCGGTCGGGTTTTTCATTTATTTTTTTTTTACTCCCTCTCTCTCCCTCTCGCCCTTTCTATCTCTCTCAGACACACACGCCTCAATCCACATTGTTTTGTTTAACTTTGTGTGGGGCAAAATGCCAAGAACGTTAAGAAAAAATCAGTTTAATCAAATTAAAATTAAAAAATATAAATACAGTAAAGTTGTGTCTGGTTCTAGCATTTCATATTTCCTGGTTCCTACTGCATGAGTTCAGATGTATTAATCCATGCACTTCAATAATAATGTTCTGATTTTATTCAAACACTTGCTCTGAAATAGTTCCTTTACTATTGTGATCAAAATTCTGAGGTTGCTCTGTAAATAGTTTTCAAATGAACAATACACATAGCAACTTCTGATCATTTCATATCAATTTCAGACTTCAAATAATATATTGATGTAAACCATACCCACTTCCGGTTAAATCACGCCCACTTCCGGGGATATGCCACGCCCATTCCGAGTACAGATACAGATAATTTAGTTGATTGAACAGATACAGATACAGATAGTGGTGTACTCGCTCATCCCTAATGGAAAATGTTTAAAGGGAGTAAAACATAGACCAAAATGGAAAACAGAAGAAAAAAATGAAAGGCAAAAGCACAGGAGCACTGACAGGAAGAAGAAAGCAGAGCAAATATTGAAAGCGCTCAAAGGAAGAGAAAGACAGGAAAAAAGAGGAGGACTAATAAAAACTGAAACTAACTCATGTCAGAAGAGGGGAGAGTTTCACAAATCCAGTTAAAGATAAGATTGTCGAAAATTTAGTGTAAGGGGGCCCCATGTCTGTGTTCACCTTGGGCCTCCAAATTGCTAAATCCGCCACTGTTTGAGGGGATGCATTCCACCAACTGCCATATTTTTTAATTCTTACAAAAAAGGAGAAAAAGACTGTGGTTCTTGTATCCATTTGGGGCACATTTTGAAAATAGTAATTTTTTTATTACCGGGACAGAACACGTTAACAGCATTACCTCTGTAGTCACGCCCTGAGTTAGCTGAAGCTAGTTTTCATCTGTTGTCCTGAAGGCCAGTTTTATAATATCCAAACTGTTTAAAAACAATAAATAACAATATGTAAAAATAGATTAAGATGGCCGTCATCAAATTTGGAAAGACACAAAAGCAAAAGATGCAATGATATAAAAACCAAAACAGGGAAAAGCTGCCAGTTTGTGACACATAAAATGCTGAATAAAGTAAAACTGTGATACGTCCATAAAAGTCTAGCATTTGTAACATGGTGCAGTATCTAAAGACAGCAGAACCCACTGGGATTCATTTTAGCACGACAGCGTTTAGAACTTACTATATTGTTATGTCATTTGGCTGTGGTGGCCTTTTTGAAATGTAGTGGTTAAAAAAACCTCCACACTACAAGGTGCCCAGTGTAGGATGACTTTTAGCTACACAACACCAGATTTGTGCTCAATGTAAGGAAAACTCACCAAGTCAGAGCTGTTGTTAATTAGCTGTGGTGGCCATGTTGAATTTGGGTTGACTTCAAATGTTCATCAGTTAGATGTTTATCTAATGAAAAATCTGAGTTTCATTAAAATCCATCAAGAGTTGTGAGATAAATTAGCTAACACAGCAAAAGAACACACAGAGACACAGGCTAAAACAATATCAGCCACCTTTAGGCAGCAGGCAGCAGGCAGCAATGAACTGAATCAAACAAAATGAAAAAAGTAATATGAGCAAGAAGCCAATAAATTTGAGTAAACATGTAATAAAATAGAAAAAAATCATAGTTTTTAGGCTTCATCTGATTGTGTAACTGAAATATTACCAAAATGTCGCAGAAGAGGAGAAAGTTCATGTCAGTAAGGTTGAAACACAAACGGGAAGCATGAAGGTGCTCATTAAAGCTACAAAGGAGCTCAGCCCTACTAGAGATGTATTTGTGCAGCGCTGATGATGCACCAAGGGAGAAGTAACACTGAGATATCCAGTTAATGACTCAGTGTTCTTTTAAAATTTCAAAGGATCATCTGAGTCTATTTGAGGTTTCCTGAAGGAAATATGCTGCTTTAGCTTTGCATTTACTGTGCAGCTTTGTGAAAAGCAGCTTTGGCTGAGCTGAGATGGCTTCCTGGCATTGGTTTAGATTAGTTTCTGTTTTTGATGCAGGGAAATGGTGGCATGTGGACCAAATGGTGACATCTTTATGTTTACCTACATAAATCAGTGATTACTGAATACTTTTTGGCAGTTTGGAGTTTGGAAAATGCTACAAGGTTTGAACAAGGGTTGTAAAAGGTGAACACAAATTAAGCTCACTTCAAAATTATAAAAATAAAAAATAAATGTAATCAGCCAGTTCCTGTTTAGCAATCAAAACATGGTTTTCCAAAATGTCAGCTCTGCTAAAACTTAAGTAAGAAATGTAATCAGACCATTAAAAACATAAAGATCTGGGAACGGCCAGTTGATTTTCTGGTTGTTTATTTAGATAATAAAAAATTATGAAGCCTTGTTTTGCAGACATGTTTTGCTCCTGGTCTGAGTCATTTTATTTTGAGTATCTTCCGATATCGAGTCCTGATCCGATACTTTTAGGACAGCATTAACAAAAGAAGAAAAAAGGGAAACACAAAGTTTCACTTTCACTTGTTTAGGAATTGCATTTGTAAAAAATGTGTTAATATTATGAATATATTTAAAAGTAACAGAATTGTTCATGTTTCAAATTGCTTACATTATGCAGCCGTAATGAGCGATGCGCATCCGTGCCATGGCCGGCACTTTTCTCTACCCACGTGTAGCTACCACAGGCAGCTCGACTGTGAAACCCAGACGCTTTGCAAGCCATCTGCTATTTATCTTTTTTTTTTTCTTAGCACATCTTTCACTCTCGGCTGCCTCTATGTTTTTGTCCGAGTTGCCGCAGTGAACTGGGACTTAATGGAGACCGATGGTCTGTTTTGACGATGCCTGAAAGGCATCAGCCGAAAGGGAAATTAGTTGGTTTTGAAGGCTGTGTACCACACAACTCTGTCTTTTCCAGCATGGTGAATGCCCAGTAGCACACATTAAAAGTGGCTGTTGCGCTGCCTTTACTGTCCGTTGTCGGTGCAGGATCTGCTCGGGTACAAGATCGGCTCGGGGTCCTTCGACTGCTGATGACGTCAAAGTAGCTGATTGGCTAAACATGAACCTTACGGAATTACGTAATCACGTGATGTTATCACGGTACATTGGTCCAGGCAAATTTTTCTGTTGGAAAGATGGACAACTTTTACAAAGAAATCCATCATTACCTCTTTGAAAATACACTTTTAGCATAGAGCTGTATATGCATGTATATTAGGGCTGAACGATTAATTTCATGTGCAATTAAATTGCGATGTCTAATAGAAAGTAAAACTACCATCAATCAAATAAGCACAGACAGGTATTTTAGTAAAGCCAGAAAACTTTTAACTCCAGAGTTTTGGCTAGCAGCTATGAGCGTACGTGAACTACGCATGGACAAGATGTCAAAAACTCTAAACACAAAATACTTCAATAAACGGGACACACTTTGTTCCTGCAAATACAATTTCACAGGTGTTGCTAATACCTATGATCCTTCAAGGGATGTGCTCAAAGAGGAGTTCAACATTATGATTACAATATAGTGTTTTATTTTACAAATACCATTATAAACACAAACTTACGTCGTAAGAAACATTATTTTAATAATGAAACTACTAAATTCTTTCCAACAGTATAGATGTGTAGTGTATTTTGTCCTAGTGGGTTTGCCGTACTTTGACGTCATCGGCAGTCGCAGGACCCCGAGCCGATCTTGCACCCGAGCAGATCCTGTACTGACACCGGTTTAAAATACCACAAGGAGAAGCTAGCTTAGCGTCAGCCTGCTAGGTAACAGCTACACTTTGGTGTCTGAATCCCAGCCTGTCGTAAATTGTGTGGCATTAGTGTTTCGTTTTTGTCCAAGACAAAAAAACTGTAATGGAAATTGTTGAAATTAAAACTAAGCCAATGTTATTCCGCTTGAAATTTTTTTTATCTCAGAATGAATTAAAAAAGTCATGTTTGTTATTTTAAAAGCTTACATAGGATGTTTTCGACTTGATTCCAATTCAAGGCTGTACAGAGCTCCATATCTCCACGGAGCAAAAGCCTTAGCTAAAACATCCTGTTAACCACAGGTTTTATAAAAGGTAGACCCTGCAAATGTGGCCGCCATAGACGGTGGCGGTCGTTGTGGCGTCTACACTTCAATGTCTATTCTATGAGAGCAGACCTCTGTAATGAACAATTCTACACTAATTTGAATAAATCAAAATGTTCTTTTTGAACTTAAACTGTCAAACACACATGTCTAAAGATATTTCTTTATTGTGTTTTTATTATATGCACTACTAGTGTTTGTTAGTGAACTTCTGAGAACTTCTTTTGTTTTTGAGATTGTAACAGAGCTTTATGATGGTGCTCCAACTCTGGTGGTATGAGCTTAAACATTAACGTACAGCCTTGCAATCCTTTTAAAATCACCTGATTGGGCCCAATTTCTGAGCACATGATCAGATTGGAGAATTCCTACATTTTGGGGGTCAGAAACTGCAACTCTCTCTGGTCTTCACATTTCCAGACATGGAAGTTGTTTATATTGTTTGCAAAGTTTCACAAAGTTAGAAGACGAAACCAGGACCAGTGCTGAAGAGGTTTTTCAATTGGGGGTTGGACTGGAGCTCATTTACAAGTATTAAAAGAACAATAATGAAAAATGTGCCAAATAAGCCAAGTTTATGGAGTTATACAAATGTAGGTAGACAACGTGGTGGTGGTGGGGGGGGTGGGGGGTGGGGGGGGGGGGGGCGTGCTGGTCTTGGGAATGGTACTTCAGCCTTTTTCTCTTATTTCTTCTTTTAAAAAACACATTGAAGACATTGTGTCAGCGTCCTGTTCCAGCCTGACTTTTGTTGACCTCCTGTTGCAGATGGTGGTGATAAAACACAATATCACTGGTAAACACCGTTTGTGGAGCAGCACTGACAGATGAATAATTAGAAATCAATACTTGCTTGTTGGAAAACTAAAAGAAGACGAATAAAAACCATGAAAGAAAATGAAATACCTGCCAAACGAGCTATAAAGTAATGACAAACCAGCCTGAACGTGCAGACTGGAGCGACAGATCAGCCTTTACCCTCATCATGACCCAATGTGTCGTAAACCATCGTTCCCAACCAAGGGGCCATTTTGGTCTGAATTTGAAGTGGCAAAAATTGTAGTTCCACCCTCATCCACTATGGGCAGTTCCTTATTGACTCCCATGTTAAAATGCTAATTTCACAGCAGAAATAAACTTGTTTACAGTCTGGTTCAAAAATATTTTAGGTTTAAAATATCTAGTTTACATTCATGACGACTGAGGAGGTGGATTTTTTGTAACTCTTCTGTTTAAGTGTAATTAAATGCTTAAAATCTGAATAATTAATGAGCATCAGAGCTATGTCAGCGCTAGTGCTGGGAGCTAGCTCTGGGGAAGGCCTCAGCCTGGGCCTCAGGTTAATAGATGTTTGGCCGTTTCAACTCTCTTAACTTTAGTTGTGTCCTCTATGTGTTTGTGTTTGGATGTTAATCATGGAATTATTTGGACAAAGAGGGCAAGCTGTGGTTATTGATTGCATTAACAGATCTACCAAGCAGTTTCAGCTTCTTTTCTATCAGTAAGTAAAATTATAAGTCTGTACTTCATTTCACTGGTTGAATGGGAGAAAATGCTGCTTGCTCAAAGATGGGTTGAAATGAAATGTATTGGTCGGGCTGGCTGGCTGTCTGGGTACTGAAACTCCTAAGCTGTTAGCTAGCAGAAGCTTCAGCGCTTCGCTGCTCCACTGCGTTACGTTTCAGCAACGTGCCTCCCCCTTCAACAGCACAGCGGCAGTCCTGCGATCGGAGATCTGCAAACCTGCTGCTTCATCCTTGTGGAGGAAGCCCAGCGAGGTGGGTACCCAACCCCTCCTGTCTCTCAGCCAGGAACAGCTGCTACGCGCAGGAGGCCACAAGCTCCCATCTTTCGAGGGCTCAGAGATGTGCTGTGTGTCCGCCTTGCTTCCATGCTAGGAATCCACTGCTCTTTGGGTCGATTTTGGAGTCACTTTACCCCGTTTCTCTCGCTAATAGCAGAGCTTGAGTTAGCATTTAGCTGATCCCCCATTGATCTCAGGGCGCTTGTCTCTGATCACAGCGGTCTGAGGCTCTGCTTGTACTTCAACAGCCTTAGCCCCACAAGCTACCAGCATGAAAGCTTGGCACGGAAGCCAGGTGGCCGGGTGGGTGTGCTACCCTGGAGCTCATTCCTAGCTTCTTGGGTTAGCTAAGTTAGCTAGTGGCTACATTGGTTAATTTGGTTCCAACCCTGTTCCAGCCGTAATGGCCCCACCCTCAGCTCCATCGCTCTCCCTGTTTTTGGATTGTCTGGATGTGACAAGACATGTGACACTGCCAAAATAGCGGTGGTAGGAACCTCCCATTTGGCTTCAAACCTGCCCCCAACAGAGCAATGAGAGGGGTATGTCCATCCTTTCTGCATGTTGATTTCCCAACACAACCACTTATACTCAGCTCATTGTGGTATTTCGTAAACACGTGTAGCCTACCAGCCACTGGCCAGTTCTGGTTCCCTTACATCTGATGTGGATCTCGGCAATGACTGAATTGATACGCCTTCATTTTTCTGTTTCTTTTGCTTCGAGTTCATCAAAAGTTGGGGATTTTTTCCCAGTATTTTAAGTTGATAGAGAAGGAAAATCATGCCAAATTTTGACTCGATTATCCCATTCCAACAAACTTAATGAGGCGCCTAATTACCGTAAAGGCTCCAAAGATAATCTAAAGATAATAGGATAATCCTATTGTGAGTGGTGCAGAGCTCCGTGGTCTGCTTGGAAACACATTAGAAGCACTCTGATTATAAATCGGAGGTACCAAATATGTTGGCTAGCCTTGGTGGAACATTGTATCTCGCAGTCAATTTCCCCTTTGTAGAATTTACCCTGAAGCTCCAACAAGTAAGAAAAGTGACAACACCTTTCTCAGTGGCCTAGTGGTAGAGTGTCCGCCCTGAGACTGGGAGATCAGGGGTTCGATTTCTGGTCGGGTCATACCAAAGACTTTGAAAAAATGGGACCCAATGCCTCCCTGCTTGACACTCAGCAATAAGGGGTTGGATTGGGGGGTTAAACCACCAAATAGTTCCCGAGCGCGGCTGTGTCTACCGCTCCCCCAGGGGATGGGTCAAATGCGGAGAACAAATTTCGCACACACACCTGTGTGTGTGTGACAACTAATGGGACTTGAACTTTAACTTTAACAATGGAAGCACACCTGATGATTGCTTAGTTCTGTATAGTTTTCTGACCATTTTCATCATTGCTTGTTTGTTGGTCAGGATGTGGACGTCCTACAGTGTCTTAGCCCAGTCATTCTCCACCCCTCTTAGTGGAGCCTCCAACAGGACATCTAGTGAATTCCACAGATGTGTTTCACTCATTCCATACCTTCCACTTTGGGTTTATGCAGTCTGAGACCATCTTCCTGATGTTATATTCTAATTAGTAATTTCTGGGTGCATACCAATCCACATCCTCCCTACTTTTGCTGAACTTTGGCTGAAACCCTTCCTGCATTCTGGGAGTTTTGATGTCATGTCCTGATATGCTGTCTCCTTCTCTGGCCAGACCATTCTGTCATTCCATTAGTCCTTGTCTGAGTTACGTCTATTTGACACTGTTTTTGCATTAGGTGTCACAGCGAACCAAGACAAAATACAGCCTCCACACTACAGCACACTGTGGAGAAAACCCTGATGTCTAACATAACAAACCCAAATCATCCCTGCTTTCATATGAGCCCAGCTTTCACTCCCAGGTCCGAAGCTGTCTGTCCGACTCGGGTCTGTCGACTTCACATCCAGGTGATCTCAGGAGGATCTCAGGAGCAACAGCTACTCATAATTCAAGAGTGAAATGGAAAGACAGCCAGCACACCGCCGGGCAAGCAGGCGGGCGAGCTGGAGAAAAAATCCTGCTGAGCTTTAGTGATCGGTCACTCACTCAGTCAGTCAGACGATCGTTCAACTGAGGAAGCCATCAAATCCGGGTGCATAAATAAGTCATTTTGGTTTAGAGAAAAAATAAGAAAAAAATAATGAACTGAAAAATGCATTTGTTCTATTTTCAGACATTTATTCCATGGTAATAGACACTGCCAGTGTCCAGACTTCATTAATTAAGGGATTTTAAAGATAGATAGATAGATAGATAGATAGATAGATAGATAGATAGATAGATAGATAGATAGATAGATAGATAGATAGATAGATAGATAGATAGATAGATAGATAGATAGATAGATAGATAGATAGATAGATAGATAGATTCTTGTTAATAGACTTAATTAAACAGGTAAAAATAGACTTTTATTAGTGGGGGACATTAAAACACAACATGTGGTGCCGGGTCTTACCTGCATGAAACAGTAACTTCTATTTTAGTTGCGGGGACTCTGGTGTTGAGAGGGTCGAATTCCCCTATCGATGCCATCATCTCGACTCACGATGCTCGTGAGCATCCGCAGAGACAGAAGAGGACAGGAGAGGAGAGCTCCGATCAGTCACAGCCGGATCCTAATCGCAGTAAATCCATGATTGTAGAGGAGATATTTCTCTGGGTTGCTTTTTTCCCCTCTCCTGATCAGAAGCGGAGGAGGGAGACAGAGGGAGAGAGAGGAGGAAGGATGAGGCTGACGGTCGGAGAGGCGCGGTGAAAGTTGTGAGGCAGATTTAAAGTTCATTCATCCCTCACGCGCTCGCGGTGAGCTGAGCTCCCCGGTGTCTGACCGTCCGGTGCTGGGGAGGAAGGAGGAGAGCGCCCCCTGCCGGAGTCATCGGAAACAACAAGGGTGCTCCTTTTTCTACTCCTTTAGATGAAAAACACCTGACTCTCACCTATAAATGAATTTATACAAACTAATATTTTCTTAGCTCTTAAATAAAACATGACAATACGACATTTCAGTTTTAAGAGGTCTTTTGGTTGTTTTTGTGTTGTTTTGTTTGTTTAGTAATTTTTTAGACATTTCTTTGTGTTTTTAGCTTTTGATTTTATTCCCTGTAGTTACGCTCTTTTATTTGGTCATTTGTTGACTTTTATGAAACTCTTTAGACTTGAAGTTTTATTTATTTTTCTCAGCTTCCATTAATGTTGCATTGAATCACCCAGGATCCATCTCATCCCACCTGGTTAGTTAATGTGTCATCATCAAGTTTATTTATTTCATTTACTTGTAGTGGGACAGCAGTAGCTCAGGAGGTAGAGCGGGTTGTCCAGTAATTGGAATGTTGAATGTTAGATTCTGGCTCTGTTATTGCGTGCTTGGGCAAGACACCAAACCCACCTTGCCTTTACCATTTTGTTAAGAACATAATCTCGTAAATACAACAGATTTAGCCTAAATAAATAAATTATCCATCCATTGTCTCATGTACAAAGCATAACACATGAGAGCAATAACATTAGCACAATACCAAACAGTAAAACAATAATAATAATAATAATTAAAAACACAAGGAAAACATCAAATAGACTGAAAAAACTATTAAGTATTATACGAGGAGTACTGTAAGAAATAAATCAACCAAAAAGTTAAAGGTCAACTTTACCCATAATTTTATTACAGCAGTGGTCATGGAGGAATATTCACCTTGTGAGTAATTCTCTGGGGAAAACAGCTCCGGTGCACTTGACTGAGGATGCAGAAGTCAACTAAAGAAAGAAGCAGCTTCAGGTGACAGGATGTGGTACAAACATTGTATTGACCCTTTGCACGTGACATCACGCCACTCATGTGACCGCTCCCTTCGGACGGCAAAAAGACCGTTTACACCCGTAGAAACTCCAGTGAAGGTAGTCTAAACACGCCAGTTTGTAGCCTTTTATCATTTTTATTTAGTTGATGTGACAGTAAAATGGTTTTAGCTTGCTGCGTGGTTGGCTGCACTAACAGACAAGGATGTAAACTCAACTCGTTTTTTCTTTTTAATAACTTTGATGGAGACTGAGGATGGAGATGAACTGCAGCGGCCGATAGAACGAGATTGCGGATACAAGCGGCCGAAATGAGTTTCCTCCGTAGGGTGGCTGGGCTCAGCCTTAGAGATAGGGTGAGGAGCTCAGACATTCGGGAGGGACTCGGAGTAGAACCGCTGCTCCTCCGGATTGAAATGAGTCAGTTGAGGTGGTTTGGGCATCTGGTCAGGATGCCTCCTGGACGCCTCCCTGGGGAGGTGTTTCGGGCATGTCCTGCTGGCAGGAGGCCCCCGGGTCGACCCAGGACACGTTGGAGAGGTTACATTTCCAATCTGGTCCGGGAACGCCTTGGGGTCCTGCCGGAGGAGCTGGTGGAGGTGGCTGGGGGGAGGACGGTCTGGAGCTCCCTAGTTGGGATGCTGCCCTCGCGACCCGGACCCGGATAAGTGGAGGAAGACGACAAAAAACGAAATCTAACTGCTTTTCTGTTTATATTAATCTCTATGTTAGTTTTTACAGATAACTTGTCTTTGTTTGCATGCTGTCCACATGCAGATATCTGTTACATCTACAAATCTGGACCCGATGAAATCCAGGTCTTAAATAAATCATGTATCACAAAGGATAGAAATCAGAATGCTGGTGCATATCAGTGCTTTATTCAAGCTGTGTTCCTGTTCTGCTGGTAAGGATCTCAGCTCATGAGATGCAGAGAAATTAAGAGACATCCGCAGACTCACAAACAAATTGGATAAATTACCATAAATACGGGATGGGAACAATCACATTTGTTTGATTAAGAAATGATCAGACTGAAAACTGGAATACTAATCACCATCATGGCTCATAGGAGGAGAGGAAAGGTTGATGAAAATTGGTTTGTTTTAATCTTGTAATATTCTATTGGAATTTGGCGACAGGACATGGAACATGTGATGGTTCCTAAATGAACTCTGCAACAACCCTGTTGCAGAAGTATAAATTATTTGTAAAGCCAATGAAACCATAAAAGAGGAGCATCATTCTTTTCTGATTTTTGTTCCTCTGCCTCCTCTCTTCCCCTGCCTCCAATACTTAACAGGGATTTTTGGCCAAGTGTGTTCCTGTGTAAAACTTATGAATCATTACTACCTTACCCATGGTGGATGGCTTCCTGGCTATGTTTAAAAAAGAAAAATCCACACTGACTGAGAACAACATTAATTTACATCAAAGATCTCCAATCTTCATAGTTTGACCTTTATTAAGAGCCTTCGCCCAACCTTTAGTTTCCTACTGGATGGATACTTTGGCAGAAAGTTAAAACAGACATTCAGGTGAAACTCCAAAAATCTGAATATGGTTCATTTATGTCAGTGATTCAACTTAAAAGGTGAAATTAATATATGAGACATACTCATTCCATGCAAAGCCTGGTAGTCCTTATTTGTTATTATGTTCATGATTATGGCTTATAGCTTATAAAAACCACTAATTCAAAATCCACACGAAACGGAATTTAACACATTCACAAAGAGGACAGCATGTTGATTATATGGGTCCATCCCAGACAACAGCTGATGTATAATTATAATTATTATTAAGGTTGACACCTGGAGCTGAAACGCTCCTGGTTGAAAATGAAGATTAAATACAAAATCGTTAAGATGTAAATCCAATTAGATCTCAATTTTAAAAGTTTGAACTCCACATTTATTAATAATTTAGCCTTTAAAGGGACTTTTCAGACTTTTGAATTTTTATGCTCGCGATTGCCCCCTCAGGCCAAAAGCGTAACAGCAGCTTCAATAGTAGGCTCATCTACGAGGCGCGCATGCTATACGTGCACACTCCTTAACGAAAATAACAGCTGAGTCTGTCAGCTCCATGTGTGTGTGTGTGTGTGTGTGTGTGTGTGTGTGTGTGGCCCGGAGGACAGAGGACAGGAGAACGCACAGCTAATTAATTAAATAATTTGGTTCTGTAGCTTTCTCTTCAGCACAGCCGACAAAGGTTTAAGATGGGTCAGTCCTCCTGCATGCTCAGATCATTCCCTTCCCTTCCTTGAAAAATTATTCCAAAATGAAAGTTGAACCCACATCTTTTTTATCCGTGAATTCAATGCCTTTCGGCGAGTCTCAAATAAAAATTTGGGCGTCTTGTTACTGTAAAAAAATGATCATTAAGTAAAAAAGAAACTCCAAATAACAAACTATGTTCACACCCGGAGTCATACCTGCGTCTTCAGCAGGAGAGTCTGACGTCTTACTAGGTGAGCTAAAGCACCAGTGACGTTCATCGTATTTGTAACGTTTATATCCTTGATGACAACTGAAACAATGTCAATCCAAAGAACGGTTTTGGGTGAAAATGGCTATTTTGTTGCTAATTTGCAGGCAATATCTAGAAGAAAGTTCTACAGAAAGTAGCTAAGGGTCCTCAGAAATGTACGTCACTTTGTCACTAGGCGTTAGGAACAGCGACAAAGTGGCACTGCCTCTCTCTCGCTGCTGCTAAAGCTACGGATAGCAAATGCTACGGGCTATGCCTGAGCGTGAACGCGCATGAAGCAGCCTGCTCGACCCGAGCATCTCTCTTTTTCTGTGATTTTACAGAAAAACAGGCAATCACAGTAAAAATGCCAGGGCTCATTCTACAGGACCAGGGCATTGCAGGAGAATGTATGAAGAAGACATTTATTATTTCTATACACGTTTTGACTGTCAAACTTCCTTAGAGTCCATTTAAAAACAAAGCTGCCACTGCTGCTGCCGCTGTGGGCCAGCAATGTCGCTAATTAACCGCTAGGTTGATGCCCGCCACTGACAAGAAAAAGGGGATGTCACTTTCCTTGTCCAATCATGTTCACCAAAGTTAAGCAAGCTTAGCTGCAACCCTGCCACGAGCAGGTTTGTTCTCCAGCAGGTGTTACCATGGTGAATGGGAGGGGCTTCAGGCTACCCATGTTCGTGAAACCGATTCTGGGGCAGTTAATGGGGATTTTCAGAAGAAAGCCTGGTTCTGGGATTAGCTTGCTTTCTGGAACAGCCCCCTGAAGCCAACTAGGAAGTGGCACAAATTGTAGTTCCACCCGCATCCACTAGGGGTTGGCACCAGAAAGAAGCAAATCCTCATCGACTCCCATGTTACAAATGCCAACTTTATAGCAGAAATAAACATGATTAAAGCCTGGTTAAAAAACACTTTAAGTTTAACTCATTCACTGCAAATAACTAAAGATGTCATTTTAAATCCAACCGTTCGCTGCCAATGACGACTAAAGTCGTCATATGCATTTTTTTACTGTGTGGGCGTCGGACGAGCCCCCGCACCATGAGAACAAGCATCTCAGCTCTATAGCCGATCTTCATCCACGTATGTCACACGTCATGTGATCAGGATGCAGAACATCCAAGTGTTAAGAGATGGTTTTGGGCCGTTCCTGTAAAAAAAAGTGAGGTGCGAACCGGAAAAGCTTCTGCCGATCCCAATTCAACAACGGATTATGAAAGAACGGATAATGCTCGAAACGCGCCGATTTTTCCTTATGTAAGAGGTGAGTCTCCACTTTGTTTTGGTTGTTTTGGCATCGACATCCTCCTAGCACACAGCATTCTGTGACTCTTTAAAAATCAGTAAAAACTGTGAGAAATGCTGGCAGCGAATGAGTTAATGTGCCTATTTTACCATCATGACAACTCAAAGGGAGGTGAAATATTTTCTAACCATTCGATTTTGATGTAATTAAATGATTGAAATCGTGAATAATTAAATGTGACTGACTTTCTGAGGGAGACCACAGAAACACCGCAGCTCCTGAGTTGAAGGTAGAATCGGTTGACCTCGTTTTTCTGGCTGAAAGTATACCCGCAAACCTCTGTTAGCTTTGGTTAGCTTGTAGCTGGGAACAATGGTGGTGTCAGATCCTCATAGTTCCTCTCTCAGCTCCACCTCTTTGCCCATTTTTGGATTGTCAGGGTGTGACAAAACATGTGACACAGCCAAGATGGCGGCAATCCAAACTGCTCATTTGTCTTCAAATGAGCCCCACAGAAAGCTATGTGTGGGGTTTGTTCAGGATTTCTTACAGTCATTTGTGTGTACCCAAGTTTGCTCCTAGATGGAAGACATCTGGTTCAAAATCCCAGCTATGTGTCTACGCAGCCTTAAAGGGAAACTATGCAACATTTTTATAGTTTTAAATCAATTTCTTGAGCCAATATGTGCTAAAATTACCCTTTACAGAGACCTCCACCTCCCTCTGTGGCCAGAATATCACGCCTGCAACTTCACAGTGCTGGTCCAGTCCCTGTTGGACTAACCCCGGGTTTCCACGGGAGCCGTCAGCAGCACGTCTAGCTGCTGCTTGGCCCTTCCCACGAGACGCGACGCAGCAGAGGAGCAGCTGTCACCGACAGGGCACGAAGTCACACGAGTGACTTCGTCAGTAAACACAACAACAAGCAGGAGAAAACTACAACATGGCTCCAAAATGTTTGTGTTTTTATATTCTGTCCGTTTTATAATCGCCAATACGGACCTGAAAAACAAAGGAGACCGCTAGCTAGGTGATAACTTCTCACGGGGCCGCACAAGTAGTAACCTTTTTTAAAGTAAAGCGACCGGAAGGCAGTACGTTCTTTATTCTGAAAATCTCGGGAGCTTCTCTCCATTTCCGCGTCCGATTTCCTGTCTTTCCTTCCCCCAAAATGTCGAACTTGACCCATTTCAGAGGCGTCGCGCGTAGGAAATAGAACCGGCGCGTAAAGGCCGCGACATGCTGCTCCTGAGACGCGGCCGACTCGCGCTGCTGACGGCTCCTGTGGAAAAGGTTCTGTTGACCACAGCCGTTCCTATCAGCAGCTATGACGTGCTGCTGCAGTAACGTGCTGCTGACGGCTGCTGTGGAAAGCCGGGGTAAGAGTAGGCAGTCTGCAGTCTGCTTCCAGCCCTTTTCTTGCATTCTTAGTTTGTGAACACAGCTATTTTTGTTTGATTTAGTGCTGAACTGCTCCCGTAGACACTAATGAAGGCTGAGGAGACCTTTCACCTTTCAGATTAAGGTGTTAAAAAGACAAATGCACAGCGAGGAGATCTGTTTCACTTTTGGTTTCACTAACAGATCACTAGAAGATGCTAAAAGCAAGACAAAGCTGCATTGTCTCCCTTTTACTATGTTTTTTTAAACAGAGCTCCTTCTAGAAGCTATCTACAAAAATAATGATTTTGCATGATTTCTTACTTCAAAATGGCAGAAATATTCATTTAAACTACAAGTATAACTTCATCAAATCTACAGTTATTTATATTTTTCCTGAAGCATGTAATCAAACAGCTGAGCCTCCATATCTGCTGTCAATTAGCCGAGCAGAAAAAAAAGCAAGCTGTCATCCTTTAATGATGCGTCTGCACATCTAAATCTGGAAGGACTACTTTACTTATAATTGTCATTAATCAGGTCTGCTATAAGCATCAGGAAACGTCGTTAAAGCCTCACACCAAGACAAAATAATTTTTTACAGGACAGAGCTGCAAAATGTATTTTTAGAAGCTGCTGTAAGTTTGATGGCTACATTTTCATGCATATTTGCCTAATTAAAAAGAGAAAGGTTTATGAATGGAAAGATGTCTGTTTCTAACAGATAAAGATTATGAGGACTACACGGAAGAGTCAAAAGGAAGCTCGTGTTCTGCACAACTGGGTCGAATCAGTGTCTAAAATATGCATGACTATATGGTTGTTCTGAGGTTTTGGAGAGTAAACGTCGCTATCAGGTTCCCGCTGACCGCGCTGCACAGCATTAATGACAAATAAGCATTCCTATCATCCCAACGTTTGTGTGTGTGCACATCTGCATAAGTGTGTGTGTGTGCAGATCCGGTCAGTTTTGAGGCTGATCAGGCAGAAATTGAAAAATTTCATGGATCAACGAAACAGCAGTGAGAGGAAATGGAAAGTGGGACAGAGGTGGAGGGGAAGGGAGGTGGAGGGTAGATTGAGAGGAGTGCAGAAGGACAGAAGAGCAGTTTCATTTGCTTGGTTTCCGCTCTCCTGTCCATGGATCGTTTGTAACAGGATGTAATCACACGATGAAGGAGCCACTAAAAGTCTCTTACAATAACAAACTAGGGCAATTTTTTTTTGTTTTTATTTATTTTTTAATGTTCTATTTTTAGATCTTCAGTTCCATCTGAGGTCACTTTGCCCTGGAAGTTTTTCAGAGCCCTTCGTCTCCGAGATAATAGGTTCGGCCATTTTCAAAACCACAAGTGTTGGGGTGGATTCATCTTTATTTTGGTCTCAAAGTCAAAACAAGGAACAAAAAACTACCTTTCTGAGCTTATTTTGGAGAGAGAGGGAGAGATTTCTAAAATAGCCGTTTATTTATGTCTGTTTAATCTGCTGTAGTGGTTTTTGAAGTCTGGTGAATCACATAGATTCAGAGTCTCTCTCTCTCTCTCTCTCTCTCTCTCTCTCTCTCTCTCTCTCTCTATTTCTCTCTCTCTCTATTTCTCTCTCTCTCTCTTTCTCTCTCTCTCTCTATTTCTCTCTCTCTCTCTCTCTCTCTCTCTCTCTCTCTCTCTCTCTCTCTCTCTCTCTCTCTCTGGGAAGTATGCTCATCTGGGATGAGATGATTTATAATTCTGACTCATCTCTAACCACGGATTCACACAAGAGTGCGCTGATTAGAACAACACAAGCTGTTAATTATAATGAAAGCCTTACCTCATTCATTCTGACAGAAATACAGAAAGTACCACTCTTTGATTTAATGTCGAAGGTGTTATTTGTAATACTGACATCCTGTGGTCAAATGTGGTCACTGCAGTCCATTTTTAAAAATATTACTTCCTCACCCCCGTTCCGTGAGTTCCATCGCTGTTGCCAGTAACGGATCAGCACCAGAGGGTTCTAGATGACAAGCAAAGATGACTCATGCACAGTAAGTTGATAAGAATTGTCATATTTGATGTTAGCACTCTTGGGTGTTTTACAGTAGGGACCTACTTCACCTATTATAGTAGTTTGTCTCCGGCATAAGAGAAAGTATGGCTTTTTGCCACCATTTTGCTGCCCGCTTCCTGGTATAGTTCAGAACGATTCGTTAAATAACGTAAAAACCACAATTGACTCGTTTTATTACCTCACACATTTCACTGTAATATTGAGTTGTTAGTATTTGAAAAAGTAGCTGAGATATTTTTAGAGCCGAATATTTGCTTCTGTGTCACCGTTAGCATTGTTAGCTCAATGTTAGCCTCTAGCCTTCTATACCCGACATTAGCGTAAAACAAAAAAAAAATGCTGTGGCTTATTATGGGTTCAAGAAATAACTTCTGGGTCACACCTGTTTACTGGCTTTGTTTCTATAAACAACTCTGGTGCTTTTGCCTGTCGAATTACAAGTGCCAGCGCTGATGAGTTAGCTCGCTGCAGATTTGGCAACCTCACAAACAGAGTGTAAACAGAAACTACGTGCTTCTTTTGGTTGTTTTTTTTTTAAAAGAGAAAAACTGACAACCCTCCAGCCGATTGAGAATGAAATTTGTTTCAGTATAGCCTTCATCCCAACATGAGTGGTTCCTTTAACATTTAGGTTGAGAGTAGCTGCCTTGCCACCTCGGTACTGTTAAACCTGGTTCAAGATGGCCGCCTAGGCTAATTAACAGTGGAAAGCCAAAACATGGATTTAACTAATTTAGTCTGATGGCCAGAGTAGCTTAGGGCTGCTCACTTTGTTCTCTCTGGGCACGGTCGTTTTCAACGATCACGACTTCGTTATCTTTCTTATCTTATCTTAGATTTGAGTGGTTGAGACATCAGACTGCATTCTGATTATTTTGTTATTATTTCACAGTAGAATTTTTACCTTGAAGAAAATAAGCTGAAATATCCAGAAAGGTGGTACTATTATGTTTCTAAGGGGATAAATGAAGCTTCCTCTGCTCGTTTAGATTTACCAAGGCCCTGTCCACTTATTTAACGCACCTTTGATGATGTGACAGAATTCTTGACTTGCAAGTCGTGTCCAGATGCCCCACAGTCAGCAAAATTCATGCCAACATGGAGGCTGTGATCATGTGGACCCACAAATGTCGAGAAGACAAGCGGAACAGCAGCTCACTACACTGGATGTTCATCAAACCAACTCAAAGTAGGAGAAAAAAAGGGAATGCATGAAAGGGAATTTCATGGCTGGGTCGTTTTTGTTGTTTTATTTGAGCGAGCGGTCTGAGAGTGGCGTCAAATTAGATATGTGTTTGTCCATTTATTAAAACTGGGACAGGTCCACACAAATGGATGGGTTACAACCATTGAGCCGGAAACTAGTGCTGTTTGCTATTTTATTACTGAACTAGAAAAATAAAGAAGAAATAAACGTAAATAGAAGCTTTATACATTCATTATTTTATGTTTTCATAAACTGGCGTTTATAAGGTATTTATTTAGAAATGTTACAATTATCATAATTAAATGTAATTACTCTAATAAATATGACAAAGATTTGTGTTTCAGTTATAATTTTTTACGCTGCAGCAACAAGGCAGATTTCTGCATTTTTTAACCACATTGTTTAAAGTTTTCCAGAATTGGGTAATGAAATCAGCTCCTTATTTTATTTCAAAAGCGCCCAATTAAATGAACAAGCCAGATGTTTGGGAGCAGGCCCGTCATCCTTTACCCTGCTGCTGAGTGGATTCCATTGGAGGCTTCCAGATGGGCCCAAACACAAGAAGCACAGTGACATCTGCTGTCTAACGATACTCACTGCACACTTTGAGAGCTTGATCAAAGCTGTGGTTCTCAGAATAAATCAGGTTAAATAACAAGCTCAATAACCATTAGGACCCGCACCTGATTTCTTCTGGGAAAAACAAACACTCAGAGCCAAAAAGATGAGCTCACGAAGCAGATTACAATCATGGTCCTAAATCTGAACTAATCAAAACAAAAGTGCGTTGAAGATTTTGTTGAGAGCTCCTTGTGGAAATTGAACCAGACGACAACAAACCAATTCTTCCGTGGCTATGTAAGCAGTGGAGCCCCTGCCAGGTCTGGTGGGGATGAAAGCAGCAGAAACCAAGAAAAGCTGTTTGGTTTTGGTTTTCTCACGTTGGTACTCAGCTGCACGTGGGTGAGTATATGTAGGTTTATAATGGCGGCGTATTTGGAAATCTTTTTGTTTTTTTGTGACAGGACTTACATAAAAACACAGAATCTCTGAAATAAGGTATCATTTTGATTTAGCATCTAAAATAAAAGTGAATAAGTGTGAATGCTCTTAAAACGCTCTTGTAAATATTGTTTTTGGGGTGGGAATTTAATGTGTTAAATATAACTGATTAATTAATAAATTTTTAAAGATAGCTGTTAAAAATACCCCCAATTGAAGCCACTGTTGGCGCACTGTCCTTGCGCCCTACATATTATGGTCATGAGCTTTGCGTAGTGACCAAAAGAAAGAGATCATGGATACAAGTGGCTGAAATGGGAATGGCAATTGCTGTACAGTCACTGACATAATGAGTCAGTGACTCCGTGGAATCTGCTAGGTTTCCTTAGATAGGAAAATGTTTATATAAATAAAGTGAATTAAAATAAAATGTTGAGCCTCACCTATGGTCACGAGGTTTGAGTTGTGACCGAAAGAATGAGATGGCTGATAGAAGCGGTTAAAATGAGTTTTCTCTGCCGGGTGTCTGGGCTCTCACTTAAATGTGGGGTGAGAAGCTCTGTCATCCGGGATTGGCGTCGAATTAGACCCGCTGCTCCTCCACATTAAGAGGAGCCAGTTGAGGAGGCTCAAGCATCTAGTTAAGATGCCTCCTGGACGCCTCCTTGGTGAGATTCTCCAGACACGTCCAACTGGGAGAAGACCTAAAGGAAGACCCAGGACACGCTGGTGGGACTATGTTTCTAGGCTGGCCAGGGAACGTCTTGGAATTCCCCGGAGGAGCTGGCCCAAGTGGCAGGGGAAAGGGAAGTCTGGGCCTCTCTAAGGCTGCTGCTCCCTCGACTCAACTCCAGATAAGCGGACGAAATGGATGAATGGATTATGTAGACTTTGATTGGTTGAGCTTCTGCAACCACTACAGGAAGTCCATATTTTGCTTTTTTCCCAGCAGAACTGATAATTGTCCCCCATCTTGGTTCGAAGGAGACGGAAGGATGTCAAAGTTTCCACTAAAGAGTTATCCAGAATGACCCTGAAGTCCACAAGATTTGATTCACTGCTATAAGGACTTTTAAATCTAGAGGATGAAGTTCAATGACTAATGCACGTTGAATTCACGTAAATGGCCTGTATATGGTACAGCGCCTTCTAGAGTCCTAGAACCCCCAAGGCGCTTTAAAGCACAATCAGTAATTCACCCATTCACACACTCATTCACATCCTGCTGGAGATGAGCTACATTGTAGCCACAGCTGCCCTGGGGCGCACTGACAGAGGTGACTCTGATGTAAACAGGCATCACCGGTCCCTCTAACCACCACCAGCAGGCAAGGTGGGTTAAGTGTCTTGCCCAAGGACACAGCGACAGCCTGAGTGGGGCTCAAACCTACAACTTTCTGATTCTAGGGCGAGCACTTAACTCATGTGTGACCGTCGCTCCTGGCTTTATGTACGTAGGCTTTGCAGTCACAGGTGAGGAGACATAAAGGCAATGAACACAGGTAAGCTTGCCCACCACCCAAAGAACAAGATTTAACCATCTCCAGGCCAATGGGATGCAGAAAGCCTCAGGGTGTGTTGGTGACATATACCCAACATAGTGCATCAACTTAATCAGAAGTAAAGTCAAAGTAGAGCAAAAAAACTCAATAAAGGACCTAAACTTGTGTCACAAACACATAAAATCCACACGGAGCCAAAAATTAGCTGGAATAAAAGATTTCTATCGGTTGCGGGTCGTTCTGTTCAGAGATTCGACAAATTTTGATGTTTTAAAAGACAAAAAGTAAATTGTTGTTATGGTAAACGACAGAATGGCCTTTTTATTTAAACAGGAAGTGTGGGGGATAAAATCATCCCACTGATGTAAAGTCCCACTCGTGGTTGTTAATCTGCAGCTGAAAATAGTTCTTACTTACAGTAATGCCTGCTAAATAACACCATGAACTGGTGTTTTAGGAAATTACAGCCTGTAGAAAAACAATTATGTCCTTTTATCTCCTAAACTCCATTTGGATTATTGAAAATATTTTCTTCTTGTGTTCAACACCGTCACCGCTGTAGTTTTGCTTTTAACGCAACAGATGGCAGCCTAACACAAGCAGGTGGGAATAACCGGCGCGTGCTGAGCAGTGGAATGGAAATGTGAGGAAAATCTCCCTTAAACATGTCGAAAAACAAATATGGAGCACAACAAATTCGCACCTTCATCTCGGATTATTTCTCAACACATTAATGAATGAATGAATGAATCCACGCTAAATGAATTCACAAACCCTTCTGTTCCTCTCACGACAAAACCTTCTGTTCCTTAAGAGGCCTCCCCGAGCTGCACAGGTCTGACATGTTCTCACTTCAGCAGCTACACAGCACCTTTTGCTCTCACTCTGCTCTCATCCTGCACACACACGTGCACACGGGGGACACACACTCTCACATGGAGTACACACACACACAGCTTGTCAACTCCCCTGCTGCTGCTAACAGATGATGGGAGGCCTCAGGATGAAGGAAGATGGAGTGCTTTGGAAGCAGAAGGCAAAAATACATGTTTGTTTAGACAGCATCCAGATGTGCCGAACAAGCAGGAGAAAACAGGGATGTTGGCATCTTTATGTTCTGGGATCTGTTTAATTTAATGTGTTTAATGTCTGGAACTTTTTGTTCCTCTCAAATCCTGAAACAAACCCCCTCCCAGGCTGGTCCTAGCCTTGCTTTACATGAATATGTTAGCTGGAGGGCAGATGTCCCTTTTACCTGCGTGAGTAACACAGCTTTAACCCTCTAGAGGCAGGCGTTGCAGATTTGCAACGTTAAAACCTACCTGCCTGGTTACTCCCCATACAGTACGTATTTCATGAGCATTTTTTAACTCAGAAGTACCCCTGAAGGACTTAGTTGTTCGTCCTTTTATCAAAACTTATTTTGAGTCTAAGAGGGTTAAGGGACAGAACAAAGACCTTAATAGTTTAGGCAACATCTGGTCCTTCTGAAAACAAGTTATTCATAAAAGATACAGGAAGGGAATGTATGTGGTATGTGGTATGCTGCTGAGAGGTAAAATGTGGATGTTGTAGCATTGACCTATTTCCACCAAACTCGAAACCGTCGCGAAACTGTCGCTAAATGTACTTCACTGCAATCAACCTCCGTTATTGTGGACGAGTGTCTTTACACTGTCGGGAGGCATCTCATTGTGGATCGGCATCCCAGAAGTGTAGGGATTTGTTGCTTATGTTTTGAGTCTATATTTTTATTCACTACCCTCCCAAAACATGTCAAACTCTGGTTCCTTCGAAACCTCCATAGCTGAAGTAAACTGAACAGAAACAAAGTGCAATCCGTCCGGCTCATCCACACACACACACAGACAGTAACAGATCTCGCTGTGATTGCTTCACTGTTGCTCACGTTTCTTCAGTTTTCCCTAGGTTTTCTTCAGCTCGCCTCTTTTTCGGTTGAATATTTAAAGTTACTTTTTCGTAACTTACCTGGTGCATTTGACAAGACAGAGCTGACGTTCTGCATCAAGTCACTCACTACCTCCGCTCCGGTAGGGTTTTTTATTTTTTTTTAACTCCATCTCTCTCTCTCTCTCACCCTCTCTTATCTCTCTCAGACACACACCTTAATCAACATTGTTTTGTTTAACTTTGTGTGGCAAAATGCCAAGAACATTAAGAAAAAAATCAGTTTAATCAAATTAAAATAAAAAAAAATCATAAAGTTGTGTCTGGTTCTAGCATTTCATATTTCTTAGTCCCTACTACATGAGTTCAGATGTATTCATCCATGCACTTAAATGTTAATGTTCTGATTTTATTGAAACACTTGTTCTGAAATAGTTCCTTTACTATTGTGATCAAATATATTTCATCTCAATTCTGAGGTTGCTCTGTAAATCGTTTTCAAATAAACAATATTCATAGCAACTTAGATCATTCCATATCAATTTCAGACTTAAAATAATATATTGATGTAAACCACACCCACTTCCTGTTAAACCACGCCCACTTCCGGGTTATGCCACGCCCATTCCGAGTACAGATACAGATACAGATCATTTAGTTGGTTGAACAGATACAGATACAGATAGTGGTGTACTCGCTCATCGCTAATAGTTTTATTTCCAGAAATGGTCAGATGTAGCTTGCAGAAACCGAACCAGAAAGAGACTGCTTGTACTGGCCACACCAGTACCGGGACAGATTTTCAGAATCATTACTTCTTCAAATGAATGCCATTCCAAAGTGAAAACCACAAAGTGGAGAGTCAGGTTGGTGATTGTAAATAAAATGCCAACTGCTAGCCACTAGCTAGAGTGTTAAAAACGCTCTTCCTTAAAAATGGAATGTTTTATTTTCACATGAGTGCAGTTGTTGAAATTCTTTCTTCATCTCTATGGCCCATGATGCTTTGCTGAGGACTCTGGGATTATGTTATGAAACGGGTGGAGCTCACATGGGTAGGGGTGAGACTTCATACAATCCAAGCATCTAGTCTCCGGGTTAAAAATGTCCCAAAAAATAGCTTAAATTTCAGAACAAATGACATCTTCATAGTGCCAACGGTAATATTTAAAGTAGTAAAGAATGCTTAGGTTAAAGTCTTTAGTTGTTTAACGTTTCTGGGCGTTAGAGCAGATTATCATCTACTGGCTACTCCAATTCTCAAGATAAATACAAGATGAGTTTGCTGAAGGTTACCAAATTACATTAAAAGTCCGATTTTCATCTTAAACTGAATGAGATTCAAGGGGTCAGGTGCAAAATTTTAATTATTCCACATGCATGCAATATTAAAAAGGGATTGTGCCAATGTAAGACAAACAACCATTAGCAAACTTTTTCAGTCTTTCCTACCGTATGGTCAGTTTCTGGTTGGCCTGAACATGCATGTGTTTGGTCTGTGGTAGGAACCTGGAATACCATGAAAAGAACATGCAGACTTCATGTAAAAAGTTTGCAATGAGGATTTGAACCTGCAACCTTTTCCTAATAAGGCAACAGTCTACCCAAATGCACCCCCATGCAGTCCCTGAATACTTCGATTGGCTGAAATCGAATGAGGTCCACAGAGCTATTACCAGAGAGTAGTGTGGAATACACAGTGATGAATGTAACATAGTACAAGTACTTAGTTACTGTACTTAAGTACAATTTTTCTGCATCTGTACTTTTCTGAAAAAATGTTCTTGAGGCCTGTTTTTTTTTTTTTACTTTACTCAACCACATTTTGAAGCAACTATCAGTACTTATCCTCCACTACATTTTCAAGTTTCAAAAGTAAAATTACTTCAGTTTGTGCTTTGTCCGAACCCTCCCCCCACCCCTGGTCCGATGGAAGCCAGCAGGGCACAAACTGGACTGCAGTTCCAAAGTTAATAGTACACACAACACACGATAAAATGTTGTTTGAATACTTTTACATTTATTTACTATTTGAAAATGCATACTTTAATACTTCTACTACAGACAAACATTTCTTGGACACTTCAACTTTTAGTTAAGTCATTTTAACCCCTTTTCTGTACTTTAATCTAGTACTTCTTCTACTACTTGTCATGTCCTGTGCCCCTCGCCTCCCCAGTCCCTCCCGTGCCTTTCCCAT